>NC_092003.1:11079779-11337279 GCF_044704955.1 Pristiophorus japonicus | reverse complement strand
ACTATCTCGATTAGGTTCCGTCTCAATTCCCCCCCACATGGATTCCACTGGCGTAATATTTATTAAATTTTCTCTTTTCGGCGAGATTTTAAAAACGCCTGGGAAGAACGTGGTCACCAATTAATTCCGCATCTCAAAATCGCGACATCTTTCTCCGTGAGGGTTTTATTTGTCGGATGGGCTAACAGTGCCCTCCGCTGGCCAAGAGGCAAATAACACGAGGCTGCAGACAATTTCTCCGATCTCCTCGTCCGGAACAACACTCTCCCCATTGCAGAAGTTCTTCAACTGGGTCCAGTGTCCTGACCTCAACCGTTCTTCCTGACATCGCAGGGTAAAATCGGGAGACGCACAAGAGGCCAGAATAGGGAGGAGCTCAAAGATCTCATAAGAACATAAGAAATAGGAGCAGGAGTCGGCCATTCGGCCCCTCGAGCCTGCTCCGCCATTCAATACGATCGTGGCTGATCTGGCCGTGGACTCAGCTCCACTTCCCCGCCCGCTCCCTTATCCCCTTATCGGTTAAGAAGCTGTCTATTTTTGTCTTAAATATATTCAATGTCCCAGCCTCCACAGCTCTCTGAGGCAGCGAATTCCACAGATTTACAGCCCTCTGAGAGAAGAAATTCCTCCTCATCTCAGTTTTAAATGGGCGGCCCCTCATTCTATGATCGTGCCCCCTAGTTCTAGTCTCCCCATCAGTGGAAACATCCTCTCTGCATCCACCTTGTCAAGCCCCCTCATAATCTGATACGTTTCTATAAGATCACCTCTCATTCTTCTGAATTCCAATGAGTAGAGGTCCAACCTACTCAGCCTTTCCTCATAATTCAACCCCCTCATCCCCGGAATCAACCGAGTGAACCTTCTCTGAACTGCCTCCACAGCAAGTATATCCTTTCGTAAATATGGAAATAAAAACTGCATGCAGTATTCCAGGTGTGGCCTCACCAATACCCTGTATAACTGTAGCAAGACTTCCCTGCTTTTATACTCCATCCCCTTTGCAATAAAGGCCAAGATACCATTGGCCTTCCTGATCACTTGCTGTACCTGCATACTATCCTTTTGTGTTTCATGCACCAGTACCCCCAGGTCCCGCTGTACTGCAGCACTTTGCAATCTTTCTCCATTTAAATCGTAACTTGCTCTTTCATTTTTTTCTGCCAAAGTGCATGACCTCACACTTTCCAACATTATACTCCATCTGCCAAATTTTTGCCCACTCACTTAGCCTGTCTATGTCCTTTTGTAGATTTTTTGTGACCTCCTCACACATTGCTTTTCCTCCCATCTTTGTATCGTCAGCAAACTTGACTACGTTGCACTCAGTCCCTTCTTCCAAGTCGTTAATGTAGATTGTAAATAGTTGGGGTCCCAGCACTGATCCCTGCGGCACCCCACTAGTTACTGATTGCCAGCCCGAGAATGAACCATTTATCCCGACTCCCTGTTTTCTGTTAGTTAGCCAATCCTCTAACCGTGTTAATACATTACCCCAACCCCGTGAACTTTTATCTTGTGCAGCGAGATTTGCAGGAGGTCACAGAGGTAGGGAGGAGTAGGCGAGGCCCTGGAGGGGATTGAACACAAGGTTGATGATTTTGTAACCAAAGACGCTGTCAGGCCAGCGGGAAGACAGAATTGCATTATTATAGCGCCGCTCACATCCTCAGGACATCCCAAAGCGCTTTACAGCCAATGAAGCATTTTTGGAACTGCTGTCACTGTTCTAATGTAGGAAATGTATCCGTCAGTTTACGCACAGCAAGATCCCACAAACGGCAATGTGATAATGACCACATCACCTGTTTTTTAGTTCCGTCTCAGTTCCCTAACAGCCAATGAAGTACTTTTTGATGTTGATCGAGGGATATATATTGGCCCAAGACACTGGCGATAACTCCCCCTGCTCTTCTTCCAATACTGTCCTTGGGAATAGAGGGCAGACAGGGCCTCGGTTTAATGGCTCATCTGAAGGGCTGTCGGAGGGGCAGTACTGAGGGAGCGTCGCACCGTCGGAGGGGCAGTACTGAGGGAGTGCCGCACTGTCGGAGGGGCAGTACTGAGGGAGTGCCGCACTGTCGGAGGGGCAGTACTGAGGGAGCGCCGCACTGTCGGAGGGGCAGTACTGAGGGAGTGCCGCACTGTCGGAGGGGCAGTACTGAGGGAGTGCCGCACTGTCGGAGGGGCAGTACTGAGGGAGCGCCGCACTGTCGGAGGGGCAGTACTGAGGGAGCGCTGCACTGTCGGAGGGGCAGTACTGAGGGAGTGCCGCACTGTCGGAGGGGCAGTACTGAGGGATCACCGCACTGTCGGAGGGGCAGTACTGAGGGAGCACCGCACTGTCGGAGGGGCAGTACTGAAGGAGTGCCGCACTGTCGGAGGGGCAGTACTGAGGGAGTGCCGCACTGTCGGAGGGGCAGTACTGAGGGAGTGCCACACTGTCGGAGGGGCAGTACTGAGGGAGCGTCGCACTGTCGGAGGGGCAGTACTGAGGGAGTGCCGCACTGTCGGAGGGGCAGTACTGAGGGAGTGCCGCACTGTCGGAGGGGCAGTACTGAGGGAGTGCCGCACTGTCAGGGGGGCAGTACTGAGAGAGCGCCGCACTGTCAGAGGGGCAGTACTGAGGGAGTGCCGCACTGTCGGAGGGGCAGTACTGAGGGAGTGCCGCACTGTCGGAGGGGCAGTACTGAGGGAGTGCCGCAGTGTCAGAGGGGCAGTACTGAGGGAGCACCGCACTGTCACAGGGGCAGTACTGAGGGAGCACCGCATTGTCGGAGGGGCAGTACTGAGGGAGCGCCGCACTGTCACGGGGCAGTACTGTGGGAGTGCCGCACTGTCGGGGGGGCAGTACTGAGGGAGCGCCGCACTGTCGGAGGGACAGTACTGAGGGAGCGCCGCACTGTCGGAGGGGCAGTACTGAGGGAGTGCCGCATTGTCGGAGGGGCAGTACTGAGGGAGCGCCGCACTGTCGGAGGGGCAGTGCTGAGGGAGCGCCGCACTGTCGGAGGGGCAGTGCTGAGGGAGCGCCGCACTGTCGGAGGGGCAGTACTGAGGGAGCACCGTACTGTGCTGTCGGAGGGGCAGTACTGAGGGAGCGCTGCACTGTCAGAGGTGCCATCTTTTAGATCAGACGTTGAACCGAGGCCCAGTCTGCCCTCTCAGGTGCACATAAATAATCCCATGACACTATATCTTGGAAGAGCAGGGGGAGTTCTCCCCGGTGTCCTGGGGCCAATATTTATCTCTCAATCAACATAACAATAAAAACAGGTTACTGTTTGTGGGAGCTTGATATGCGCACATTGGCTGCTGCGTTTCCCACAATACAACAGTGCTTCGTTGACTGTAAAACACTTTGGGGCATTGTGAAAGGCGCTATATAAATGCAAGGCTTTCTTTATCTCCAAGTTTGCAGATGACACTAAGCTGGGTGGCAGTGTGAGCTGTGAGGAGGATGCTAAGAGGCTGCAGGGTGACTTGGAAGGTTAGGTGAGTGGGCAGATGCATGGCAGATGCAGTATAATGTGGATAAATGTGAGGTTATCCACTTTAGTGGCAAAAACAGGAAGGCAGATTATTATCTGAATGGTGACAGATTAGTAAAAGGGGAGGTGCAACGAGACCTGGGTGTCATGGTACATCAGTCATTGAAGGTCGGCATGCAGGTACAGCAGGTGGTGAAGAAGGCAAATGGCATTTGGCCTTCATAGCGAGGGGATTTGAGTATAGGAGCAGGGAGGTCTTACTGCAGCTGTACAGGGCCTTGGTGAGGCCTCACCTTGAATATTGTGTTCAGTTTTGGTCTCCTAATCTGAGGAAGGACATTCTTGCTATTGAGGGAGTGCAGCGAAGGTTCACCAGACTGATTCCCAGGATGGCAGGAATGACATATGAAGAAAGACTGGATCGACTCGGCTTATATTCACTGGAATTTAGAAGAATGAGAGGGGATCTCACAGAAACATATAAAATTCTGACGGGATTGGACAGGTTAGATGCAGGAATAATGCTCCCGATGTTGGGGAAGTCCAGAACCAGGGGTCACAGTCTAAGGATAAGGGGTAAGCCATTTAGGACCGAGATGAAGAGAAACTTCTTCACCCAGAGAATTGTGAACCTGTGGAATTCTCTACCACAGAAAGTTGTTGAGGCCAATTCACTAAATATATTCAAAAGGGAGTTAGATATGGCTCTTACGGCTCAAGGGATCAAGGGGTATGGAGAGAAAGCAGGAAAGGGGTACTGAGGTGAATGATCAGCCATGATCTTATTGAATGGTGGTGCAGGCTCGAAGGGCCGAATGGCCTACTCCTGCACCTATTTTCTATGTTTCTCTGCCATTTACTATCTCGATTAGGTTCCGTCTCATTTCCCCTCCCCCGCCCCCCCCACGTGGATTCCACTGCTGTAATATTTATTAAATTTTCTCTTTGCGGCGAGATTTAAAAACGCCTGGGAAGAACGTGGTCACCAATTAATTCCGCATCTCAAAATCGCGACATCTTTCTCCGTGAGGGTTTTATTTGTCGGATGGGCTAACAGTGCCCTCCGCTGGCCAAGAGGCAAATAACACGAGGCTGCAGACAATTCCTCCGATCTCCTCGTCCGGAACAACACTCTCCCCATTGCAGAAGTTCTTCAACTGGGTCCAGTGTCCTGACCTCAACCGTTCTTCCTGACATCGCAGGGTAAAATCGGGAGACGCACAAGAGGCCAGAATAGGGAGGAGCTCAAAGATCTCATAAGAACATAAGAAATAGGAGCAGGAGTCGGCCATTCGGCCCCTCGAGCCTGCTCCGCCATTCAATACGATCATGGCTGATCTGGCCGTGGACTCAGCTTCACTTCCCCGCCCGCTCCCTTATCCCCTTATCGGTTAAGAAGCTGTCTATTTTTGTCTTAAATATATTCAATGACCCAGCCTCCCTCCACAGCTCTCTGAGGCAGCGAATTCCACAGATTTACAGCCCTCTGAGAGAAGAAATTCCTCCTCATCTCAGTTTTAAATGGGCGGCTCCTCATTCTATGATCGTGCCCCCTAGTTCTAGTCTCCCCCATCAGTGGAAACATCCTCTCTGCATCCACCTTGTCGAGCCCCCTCATAATCTTATACGTTTCGATAAGATCACCTCTCATTCTTCTGAACTCCAATGAGTAGAGGCCCAACCTACTCAACCTTTCCTCATAAATCAACCCCCTCATCCCCGGAATCAACCGAGTGAACCTTCTCTGAACTGCCTCCACAGCAAGTATATCCTTTCGTAAATATGGAAATAAAAACTGCATGCAGTATTCCAGGTGTGGCCTCACCAATACCCTGTATAACTGGAGCAAGACTTCCCTGCTTTTATACTCCATCCCCTTTGCAATAAAGGCCAAGATACCATTGGCCTTCCTGATCACTTGCTGTACCTGCATACTATCCTTTTGTGTTTCATGCACCAGTACCCCCAGGTCCCGCTGTACTGCAGCACTTTGCAATCTTTCTCCATTTAAATCGTAACTTGCTCTTTCATTTTTTTCTGCCAAAGTGCATGACCTCACACTTTCCAACATTATACTCCATCTGCCAAATTTTTGCCCACTCACTTAGCCTGTCTATGTCCTTTTGTAGATTTTTTGTGACCTCCTCACACATTGCTTTTCCTCCCATCTTTGTATCGTCAGCAAACTTGACTACGTTGCACTCAGTCCCTTCTTCCAAGTCGTTAATGTAGATTGTAAATAGTTGGGGTCCCAGCACTGATCCCTGCGGCACCCCACTAGTTACTGATTGCCAGCCCGAGAATGAACCATTTATCCCGACTCCCTGTTTTCTGTTAGTTAGCCAATCCTCTAACCGTGTTAATACATTACCCCAACCCCGTGAACTTTTATCTTGTGCAGCGAGATTTGCAGGAGGTCACAGAGGTAGGGAGGAGTAGGCGAGGCCCTGGAGGGGATTGAACACAAGGTTGATGATTTTGTAACCAAAGACGCTGTCAGGCCAGCGGGAAGACAGAATTGCATTATTATAGCGCCGCTCACATCCTCAGGACATCCCAAAGCGCTTTACAGCCAATGAAGCATTTTTGGAACTGCTGTCACTGTTCTAATGTAGGAAATGTATCCGTCAGTTTACGCACAGCAAGATCCCACAAACGGCAATGTGATAATGACCACATCACCTGTTTTTTAGTTCCGTCTCAGTTCCCTAACAGCCAATGAAGTACTTTTTGATGTTGATCGAGGGATATATATTGGCCCAAGACACTGGCGATAACTCCCCCTGCTCTTCTTCCAATACTGTCCTTGGGAATAGAGGGCAGACAGGGCCTCGGTTTAATGGCTCATCTGAAGGGCTGTCGGAGGGGCAGTACTGAGGGAGCGTCGCACCGTCGGAGGGGCAGTACTGAGGGAGTGCCGCACTGTCGGAGGGGCAGTACTGAGGGAGTGCCGCACTGTCGGAGGGGCAGTACTGAGGGAGCGCCGCACTGTCGGAGGGGCAGTACTGAGGGAGTGCCGCACTGTCGGAGGGGCAGTACTGAGGGAGTGCCGCACTGTCGGAGGGGCAGTACTGAGGGAGCGCCGCACTGTCGGAGGGGCAGTACTGAGGGAGCGCTGCACTGTCGGAGGGGCAGTACTGAGGGAGTGCCGCACTGTCGGAGGGGCAGTACTGAGGGATCACCGCACTGTCGGAGGGGCAGTACTGAGGGAGCACCGCACTGTCGGAGGGGCAGTACTGAAGGAGTGCCGCACTGTCGGAGGGGCAGTACTGAGGGAGTGCCGCACTGTCGGAGGGGCAGTACTGAGGGAGTGCCACACTGTCGGAGGGGCAGTACTGAGGGAGCGTCGCACTGTCGGAGGGGCAGTACTGAGGGAGTGCCGCACTGTCGGAGGGGCAGTACTGAGGGAGTGCCGCACTGTCGGAGGGGCAGTACTGAGGGAGTGCCGCACTGTCAGGGGGGCAGTACTGAGAGAGCGCCGCACTGTCAGAGGGGCAGTACTGAGGGAGTGCCGCACTGTCGGAGGGGCAGTACTGAGGGAGTGCCGCACTGTCGGAGGGGCAGTACTGAGGGAGTGCCGCAGTGTCAGAGGGGCAGTACTGAGGGAGCACCGCACTGTCACAGGGGCAGTACTGAGGGAGCACCGCATTGTCGGAGGGGCAGTACTGAGGGAGCGCCGCACTGTCACGGGGCAGTACTGTGGGAGTGCCGCACTGTCGGGGGGGCAGTACTGAGGGAGCGCCGCACTGTCGGAGGGACAGTACTGAGGGAGCGCCGCACTGTCGGAGGGGCAGTACTGAGGGAGTGCCGCATTGTCGGAGGGGCAGTACTGAGGGAGCGCCGCACTGTCGGAGGGGCAGTGCTGAGGGAGCGCCGCACTGTCGGAGGGGCAGTGCTGAGGGAGCGCCGCACTGTCGGAGGGGCAGTACTGAGGGAGCACCGTACTGTGCTGTCGGAGGGGCAGTACTGAGGGAGCGCTGCACTGTCAGAGGTGCCATCTTTTAGATCAGACGTTGAACCGAGGCCCAGTCTGCCCTCTCAGGTGCACATAAATAATCCCATGACACTATATCTTGGAAGAGCAGGGGGAGTTCTCCCCGGTGTCCTGGGGCCAATATTTATCTCTCAATCAACATAACAATAAAAACAGGTTACTGTTTGTGGGAGCTTGATATGCGCACATTGGCTGCTGCGTTTCCCACAATACAACAGTGCTTCGTTGACTGTAAAACACTTTGGGGCATTGTGAAAGGCGCTATATAAATGCAAGGCTTTCTTTATCTCCAAGTTTGCAGATGACACTAAGCTGGGTGGCAGTGTGAGCTGTGAGGAGGATGCTAAGAGGCTGCAGGGTGACTTGGACAGGTTAGGTGAGTGGGCAGATGCATGGCAGATGCAGTATAATGTGGATAAATGTGAGGTTATCCACTTTGGTGGCAAAAACAGGAAGGCAGATTATTATCTGAATGGTGACAGATTAGTAAAAGGGGAGGTGCAACGAGACCTGGGTGTCATGGTACATCAGTCATTGAAGGTTGGCATGCAGGTACAGCAGGTGGTGAAGAAGGCAAGTGGCATGTTGGCCTTTTTAGCGAGAGGATTTGAGTATAGGAGCAGGGAGGTCTTACTGCAGTTGTACAGGGCCTTAGTGAGGCCTCACCTGGAATATTGTGTTCAGTTTTGGTCTCCTAGTCTGAGGAAGGACATTCTTGCTATTGAGGGAGTGCAGCGAAGGTTCACCAGACTGATTCCCGGGATGGCAGGACTGACATATGAAGAAAGACTGGATCGCCTCGGCTTATATTCACTGGAATTTAGAAGAATGAGAGGGGATCTCATAGAAACATATAAAATTCTGATGGGTTTGGACAGGTTAGATGCAGGAAGAATGTTCCCGATGTTGGGGAAGTCCAGAACCAGGGGTCACAGTCTAAGGATAAGGGGTAAGCCATTTAGGACCGAGATGAGGAGAAACTTCTTCACTCAGAGAATTGTGAACCTGTGGAATTCTCTACCACAGAAAGTTGTTGAAGCCAATTCACTAAATATATTCAGGAGGGAGTTAGATGTGGCCCTTACGGCTAAAGGGATCAAGGGGTATGGAGAGAAAGCAGGAATGGGGTACTGAGGTGAATGATCAGCCATGATCTTATTGAATGGTGGTGCAGGCTCGAAGGGCCGAATGGCCTACTCCTGCACCTATTTTCTATGTTTCTCTGCCATTTACTATCTCGATTAAGTTCCGTCTCATTTCCCCTCCCCCTGCACCCCCCCCCCCCGACGTGGATTCCACTGCTGTAATATTTATTCAATTTTCTCTTTGCAGTGAGATTTTAAAAACACCTGGGAAGAATGTGGTCACCAATTAAGTCCGTATCTCAAAATCGCAATCCCTTTCCCCGTGAGGGTTTTACTTGTCGGATGGGCCGACATTGCCCTCTGCTGGCCTCAAGAGGCAGTACAACACTAAATAACATGAGGCTGCAGACAATTCCTCCCAGGTCACTTCATCCGATCTCCTCGTCCGGAACAACACTCTTTCGGAGGGGCAGTACTGAGGGAACGCCGCACTGTCGGAGGGGCAGTACTGAGGGAGTGCCGCACTGTCGGAGGGACAGTACTGAGTGAGCGCCGCACTGTCGGAGGGGCAGTACTGAGGGAGCGCCGCACAGTCGGAGGGGCAGTACTAAGGGAGCGCCACACTGTCGGAGGGGCAGTACTGAGGGAGCGGCGCACTGTCGGAGGGGCAGTACTGAGGGAGCGCCACACTGTCGGAGGGGCAGTACTGAGGGATCGCCGCACTGTCGGAGGGGCAGTACTGAGGGAGCGGCGCACTGTCGGAGGGGCAGTACTGAGGGAGCGCCGCACTGTCGGAGAGGCAGTACTGAGGGAGCGCCGCACTATCGGAGAGGCAGTACTGAGGGAGCGCCGCACTGTCAGAGGCGCAGTACTGAGGGAGTGTTGCACTGTCGGAGGGGCAGTACTGAGGGAGCGCCGCACTATCGGAGAGGCAGTACTGAGGGAGCGCCGCACTGTCAGAGGCGCAGTACTGAGGGAGTGTTGCACTGTCGGAGGGGCAGTACTGAGGGAGCGCCGCACTGTCGGAGGGGCAGTACTGAGGGAGCGCCGCACTATCGGAGAGGCAGTACTGAGGGAGCGCCGCACTGTCAGAGGCGCAGTACTGAGGGAGTGTTGCACTGTCGGAGGGGCAGTACTGAGGGAGTGCCGCACTGTCGGAGGGGCAGTACTGAGGGAGCGCCGCACTGTCGGAGAGGCAGTACTGAGGGAGCGCCGCACTGTCGGAGGGGCAGTACTGAGGGAGCGCCGCACTGTCGGAGGGGCAGTACTGAGGGAGCGGCGCACTGTCGGAGGGGCAGTACTGAGGGAGCGCCGCACTGTCGGAGGGGCAGTACTGAGGGAGCGGCGCACTGTCGGAGGGGCAGTACTGAGGGAGCGGCGCACTGTCGGAGGGGCAGTACTGAGGGAGCGGCGCACTGTCGGAGGGGCAGTACTGAGGTCGGGATCAGATCAGCCATGATCTTATTGAATGGCGGAGCAGGTTCAAGAGGTGCATGGCAGGTGTGTACCTGCTCCTATTTCTTACGTTCTGAAGTTCCTTCGAGTGCTCGCAGGTTGCGATGGCCATTTCTCCCATGGATCTTTTGCGGGGCAAGCGACCAACCGTTGAGCGAGCACCACCTTCGTGCCGACATTTGCTCCCCGCCACTCACTGGACCGAGAGCAGTTAACAGACCGCTTTGCGGAACACCTCCGTTCAGTCCGCGGGCCTGACCCCGAGCTCCCGGTCGCCTGTCACTTTAATTCCCCCCCTCCACTCCCGCTCTGACCTCTCCGTCCTCGGCCTCCGACACTGTTCCAACGCAGCTCAACGCAAGCTCGAGGGAACAGCACCTCATCTTTCGCTGAGGCACTTTACAGCCTTCTGCACTCAACATCGAGGTCAGCAACTGCAGAGTGTAACCGCTGCCCCTATTTTTTACACAGCAACCAGTGATGATTCTACCATTCACGCCCTATCTCGACCCATCTTTTGGTCCTTAACTTGTCCCATTGCCATCTCCTCTTGTCCCGCACCATCATCCTCTTTTGTCTCTCGAGTCTCGCCTGCCTTCAACAACAACAACAACTTGAATTCATATAGCACCTTGAACGTAGTGAAGAGTCCCAAGGCTGTTCGAAAGACTGCATTAGAGGGAGCAGTGTGTGGCGGCCCGGCCCGGAAATCGGCACAGCCCCGGCCTGCGAGACCATCAGCGGGCCGGGGCCATTAGAGGGAGCAGTGTGTGGCGGCCCGGCCCGGAAATCGGCACAGCCCCGGCCTGCGAGACCATCAGCGGGCCGGAGCCATTAGAGGGAGCAGTGTGTGGCGGCCCGGCCCGGAAATCGGCACAGTCCCGGCCTGCGAGACCATCAGCAGGCCGGGGCCATTGGAGGGAGCAGCGTGCGGTGGTATACCACGGCAGGGAGCAGCGCGTGCTGCTGCAGGAGGGCGATGGCTGACTGCAGTGTGGGCTGGTACGGCAGGAGGGGCGGGGGTCGGGGCGAAGGAACGGCGAGAGATTGTAGAGGGACGTGATCGGGGGCCCAGGAGAGGCGAGAGTTCGAGGGCCCAGGAGAGGCGAGGGCCCAGGGGCAGCACGGGCCCAGCCCCACAATGTACGATATGTGAGCGCGCACTGGGCCCGTGCAGCAGAGCTGGTCTCCAGTCGTCCTGGTTAACCCTTGCCACTGGACCAAGACCTCGCTCTGTCAAGCCCCGTGTGGTGGCTGGTGTGCAACGGTCACCCCACGTTAAAAAAACCCACCCACAGGCATCTTCCACCCTTCAGGATGTAGTTCGGGATCCGGAATATTAGGTCCTTCATTGAAACACCTGTGAACTCATCCCTTTTTGGCGTGGAAGCAAGTCATCCTCGCTTCGAGGGACTACCTGTGATGATGCGTCACAGGAGCGTTATAAGGCAAAGATTTGACACCGAGCCACATAAGTAGAAATTAGCGCAGGTGACCAAAAGCTGGGTCAAAGAGGTAGGTTTTAAGGAGTGTCTTGAAGGAGGAGAGAGAGGTGGAGAGGTTTAGGGAGGGAGTTCCAGAGCTTGGGGCCCAGGCAACAGAAGGCACGGCCACCGATGGTGGAGCGATTATAATCAGGGATGCTCAAGAGGGCAGAATTGGAGGAGCGCAGACATCTCGGGGGGTTGTGGGGCTGGAAGGGATTACAGAGATAGGGAGGGGGCGAGGGCCATGGAGGGATTTGTAAACAAGGATGAGAATTTTAAAATCGAGGCGTTCCAAAACAGGGAGTCAATGTAGGTCAGCGAGCACAGGGGGTGATGGGTGAGCGGGACTCGGTGCGAGTTAGGACACGGGGCAGTGAGCACAGGGGGTGATGGGTGAGCGGGACTCGGTGCGAGTTAGGACACGGGGCAGCGAGCACAGGGGGTGATGGGTGAGCGGGACTCGGTGCGAGTTAGGACACGGGGCAGCGAGCACAGGGGGTGATGGGTGAGCGGGACTCGGTGCGAGTTAGGACACGGGGCAGTGAGCACAGGGGGTGATGGGTGAGCGGGACTCGGTGCGAGTTAGGACACGGGGCAGCGAGCACAGGGGGTGATGGGTGAGCGGGACTCGGGGCGAGTTAGGACACGGGGGCAGCGAGCACAGGGGGTGATGGGTGAGCGGGACTCGGTGCGAGTTAGGACACGGGGGCAGCGAGCACAGTGGGTGATGGGTGAGCGGGACTCGGGGCGAGTTAGGACACGGGGGCAGCGAGCACAGGGGGTGATGGGTGAGCGGGACTCGGTGCGAGTTAGGACACGGGGCAGCGAGCACAGGGGGTGATGGGTGAGCGGGACTCGGTGCGAGTTAGGACACGGGGGCAGCGAGCACAGTGGGTGATGGGTGAGCGGGACTCGGTGCGAGTTAGGACACGGGGGCAGCGAGCACAGGGGGTGATGGGTGAGCGGGACTCGGTGCGAGTTAGGACACGGGGGCAGCGAGCACAGGGGGTGATGGGTGAGCGGGACTCGGTGCGAGTTAGGACACGGGGCAGTGAGCACAGGGGGTGATGGGTGAGCGGGACTCGGTGCGAGTTAGGACACGGGGAAGCCGAGTTTTAGATTAGCTCTAGTTTACGTCGGGTAGAATGTGGGAGGCCAGCCAGGAGTGCGTTGGAATAGTCAAGTCTAGAGGTTGCAAAGACATTGCAGCCAATCACCAACCTTCCCTTTTGCTCTTTGCCTACCCACTTTCCCTGCCCCTGTACTTGCTTCAAACCTGTCTCATCTCCAACTTCTTCCAGTTCTGACAAAGGGTCATCGACCTGAAACGTTAACTCTGTTTCTCTCTCCACAGATGCTGCCCCTGACCCGCTGAGTGTTATCGCAGAATCATAGAATGATTACAGCACGGAGTAGTGTATAGCATCAGGCGTTCTTTGCTTTAGAATTCACAGCCACGCATTTGCTGTAAAGAACTCGTTGGTTTATTAGCAAAGGTTTAAGAATCAAACTGAATCCGGTCAGTGCATCCACCAGGCTCACAACTGCATGCCTCATCGTGGACAACCTGAACTCAATAGACCGGGGTTTTATTGAGTCTTGTGAACATCACGTGACGGGCTGAGCCACTCACAATGCAACAGCTCCCACAGGCCTGTGGGCATTATCGCAGGTGCATGAAGTGTCACCTCGAGCACTCTCGCCTCTGAGGCCCAAGGTCGTGGCTTCAAGTCCCGCTCCAGGCACTTCACAAAAATCCGGGCCGACACTCCCAGTTCAGTACTGAGGGAGCGCCGCACTGTCGGAGGGGCAGTACTGAGGGAGCGCCGCACTGTCGGAGGGGCAGTACTGAGGGAGCGCCGCACTGTCGGAGGGGGAGTACTGAGGGAGCTCCGCACTGTCGGAGGGGGAGTACTGAGGGAGCGCCGCACTGTCGGAGGGGGAGTACTGAGGGAGCGCCGCACTGTCGGAGGGGCAGTACTGAGGGAGCGGCGCACTGTCGGAGGGGCAGTACTGAGGCTGCGCCGCACTGTCGGAGGGGCAGTACTGAGGGAGTGCCGCGCTGTCGGAGGGGCAGTACTGGGGGAGTGCTGCGCTGTCGGAGGGGCAATACTGAGTGAGCGCCGCACTGTCGGAGGGGCAATACTGAGTGAGCATCGTACTGTCGGAGGGGTAGTACTGAGGGAGTGCCGCACTGTCGGAGGGGCAGTACTGGGGGAGTGCCGCGCTGTCGGAGGGGCAGTACTGGGGGAGTGCCGCGCTGTCGGAGGGGCAATACTGAGGGAGCGCTGCACTGTCGGAGGGGCAGTACTGACGGAGCACTGCACTGTCGGAGGGGCAGTACTGACGGAGCACTGCACCGTCAGATGAGACATTAAACCGAGGTACTGTCTGCTCTCTCAAGTGGACGTAAAAGATCCCGCGGCATTGTTTCGAAAAAGAGCAGGGGGAGTTCTCCCCGCTGTCCTGGGACCAATATTTATCCCTCAATCAACGTACCAAAAAACAGATGATCTGGGTCATTATCACATTGCTGTGTGTGGGAGCTTGCTGTGCGCAAATCGGCTGCCCCGTTTCCCACATTGAAGCAGTGACCGCGCTCCAAACGTTCTTCATTGGCTGTAAAGCACTTTGAGATGTCCAGTAGGCATGAAAGGCACTATATAAATGCAAGTCTTTCTTTACATTACTCACAGGTGGCCATTCGGCCCATCGAGCCCGTGCCGGTTCTCTGCAAGAGCACCTCAGCCAGTCCCACTCCCCCTGTCCTTTCCCCGTAGCCCTGCTAATGTTTTTCCTTCGGGTACTTATCCAACTCCCCTTTTGCAAGATTAGATTGACAGGAAATTACACATTACAGGAAAGATGTGATTGCACTGGAGAGGGTGCAGAGGAGATTTACCAGGATGTTGCCGGGACTGGAGAATTTTAGCGATGAGGAAAGATTGGATAGGCTGGGGTTGTTTTCTTTGGAACAGAGGAGGCTGAGGGGAGACCTGATTGAGGTGTATAAAATGATGAGGGGCCTGGATAGAGTGGGATAGGACGGACCTGTTTCCCTTGGCAGAGGGGTCAACAACCAGGGGGCACAGATTTAAAGTAATTGGGGGGGGAGGTTTAGAGGGGATTTGAGGGGGAATGTCTTCACCCAGAGGGTGATGGGGGTCTGGGGCGGAACTCACGGCCTGAAAGGGTGGTAGAGGCAGAAACCCTCACCACATTTAAAAAGTACTTGGGATGTGCACTTGTAACCGACAGGGCTACGGACCGAGAGCGGGAAAGTGGGATTAGGCCGGGTGGCTCTTTGTCAGCCGGCGCGGGACACGATGGGCCGAAATGGCCTCCTTCCGCGCGGTAAATTTCCGTGGTGCTGTGATTGTGCTTCGGTTGCCAGCCTGGGCCGTCGGCCGAGCTCGAGGGGGCCTTACCTTCCACGGTGACGTTGTCAACGGACAGCTGCAAGCCCTTCCCCCGACGGACCACCTGCACGGTGTGCCACTCGTTGTCGTTGACCTTCTGTCCCGCGTAGAGCATTTCAGGCCCTTTGCCTGCGTCACAACAGGTTGAACAGGCGTTAGAGCGCAGGCACAAGGCACGCGCGCGCGCACACACACACACACGCACGCACGCACGCACGCACACATGCAAACACGCACAGACCGACAGACCACGGCTTCGCAGGCCTGAGGAAAAGAGCGAGAAGAAAGTTTAAAGTCACAGATGAACTGTCGCATTGGCAACCCACTTCGTAAGGCCAACCGGTTTATGAAAAGGGGCCTTTCACCGGCCTGACTCCGCGCATCAAACGCTCGCCCCCCTCCCTCGCCTCCCCTCCCCCCCCCCACGATCGCAGCTCATCGTGTCGAGACAGCTTCGAGAGGGGGGGAGGGGTCTCCTCTCCCGTCCAGACGAGAACGCGCCAGTTTCTGCTCACTTATCGGTCCTGCCATTACCGCAAATCCTCGCCCAACGTCAGGAAGCTGAGCGACGTATCCCGGGAGGACAGATGTACCGACGCTAGCGGTAATCTCGACCCAGGACAACATCCCCAGCATCGAAGCACTGACCACACTCGACCAGCTCCGCTGGGCGGGGCCGCTTTGTCCGCATGCCCCCCAGACACGAGACTGCCAAAGCAAGCGCTCTACTCGGAACTCCTTCACGGCAAGCGAGCCAAAGGTGGGCAGAGGAAACGTTACAAGGGACCACCCTCAAAGCCTCCCTGATAAAGTGCAACATCCCCCACCGACACCTGGGAGTCCCTGGCCCAAAGACCAGTCCGCCCTAAGAGGGGGAAGTGCATCCGGGAGGGCGCTGAGCACCTCGAGTCTCGTCGCCGAGAGCGTGCAGAGACCAAGCGCAGGCAGCGGAAGGAGCGTGCGGCAAACCTGTCCCACCCAACCCTTCCCTCAACCACTGTCTGTCCCACCTGTGACAGGGACTGTGGTTCCCGTATTGGACTGTTCAGCCACAAAAGGACTTATTTTTAGAGTGGGAGCAAGCCTTCCTCGATTCCGAGAGACTACCTAGGATAATGATGATGCAAATGGGTCCATTTCGGCCCTGCAGGGGCCGACTGCAATAGATTCGCTCTGCACTGGGGTTCCATTGGGATCGCAGGCTTGAATGCAACAGGACTGCGCACGGGAGCCTCATCGCGTGGGTGGAGGGGCAGGGGAGAGGAAGGGACATAGCCGAAAGAGCCTTGTGACCGCACGCTGAACTCTCCTCCCTCCCCCCCCCTCCGACCCCCTCCCGCCTCAAGCCTTGTCGAAGCCCCGTCTTCAATGGTGCAGGAGCCACATCAAGACTCAGGCGGCATTTTCCGCTTGTCGCTGTCGCAATGGCAGCGGGAAGCGTTTCCGGGTGGGTGGCCAGTTTCCAGTGCCCCACCCGGGCCAGCGGGTGCCGGGTTTAGCAGGGGGCCGCGGAGCATTACCACCCGGGAGAGGCGAGTCAGTGTGCAGCGCCCCCTGGTTGCGATATTTGACTCCCATCTGCCATGTAGCGCCCGGCAGCGCCCCCTACTGGGACCGCCTGTGAAAGCGGGACGATCGGACCTGCCATGGTCGCTGTGTGGTCAGTAATGCCGACGTCAGGTAAGCGCGATTGTTGTTTATTTATTTAGCGACTTACGTCGTGGTGGTGTGCGTTAATTATTGGGAATGTTTTTGGCGGGGGGGTTTTCAGGTTTATTTTGTCTCCCCGAGGCCTCTCTCAGGGCGCTCCCGGGCCGGCTGCTTAGCTCGGGATCTTCCCATGCTCAGCCGGCCTAGCGCCCCGAGAGAGGTGTGCAACCGCCTCACCTCGCACCCCGCCCCACACTCAGGGGAGGGTCCAGCTGCCCAATTTTGCCGACTCAGGCGCAAACTGTTCCCCGGGCGCTAACTTTACCGCCCCGTCGCCATTACTGCCCCGAAATCAGCCAAGCCGAAAATCCGGCCCTCAAGTCGAGTGTTATGCGGGGGGGGGGGAGCGGGCAGAGGAAGTGGAGTTGAGGCCAGGACCAGAGCAACCATGATCTTATTGCACAGCGGAGCAAGGCTCGAGGGGCCAAATGGCTGACTCCTGCTCCTAATGTTCTGATGTTCTCTTGTCAGGAGTTTGCAATTTGATTCCCCCGCCAGGGGTCTGCATCTCCATCACGGAGAGGGCTATCCCTGACGGTGCACACCATCTGTAGGCGACTGGCCCGAGTTGGCACGCCTTCTGAGGCAGTGAGCTACCATTCAGGATTCTTTCACGCTCGCGCTTGGCAACGTTTTGAAAATAGAGGAAATGTTTTTTTTTACTGTGCATCCACCTACCCTCAACACTCAGTGACCCTAATCAGGCAAGATTAGCCCCACTTTAAACGCACTCTTCCTTAGGGTTTGGGTAACATACAGGTACAGCAAGTGATCAGGAAGGCCAATGGAATGTTGGCCTTTGTTGCAAAGGGGGATGGAGTATAAAAGCAGGGAAGTCCTGCTACAACTGTACAGGGTATTGGTGAGGCCACACCTGGAGTACTGCGTGCAGTTTTGGTCTCCGTATTTCAGGAAGGATATACTTGCATTGGAGGCAGTTCAGAGAAGGTTCACTCGGTTGATTCCGGGGATGAGGGGGTTGACTTATGAGGAAAGGTTGAGGAGGTTGGGCCTCTACTCATTGGTGTTCAGAAGAATGAGAGGTGATCTTATCGAAATGTATAAGATTATGAGGGGGTTTGACAAGGTGGATGCAGAGAGGATGTTTCCACTGATGGGGGAGACTAGAACTAGAGGGCATGGTCTTAGAATAAGGGGCCGCCCATTTAAAACTGAGATGAGGAGGAATTTCTTCTCTCTGAGGGTTGTAAATCTGTGGAATTCTCTGCCCCAGAGAGCTGTGGAGGCTGGGTCATTGAATAAATTTAAGGCGGAGATAGACAGATTTTTGAGCGATAAGGGAGTAAAGGGTTATGAGGAGCGGGCGGGGAAGTGGAGCTAAGCCCATGATCAGATTAACCATGAACTTATTGAATGGCGGAGCAGGCTCGAGGGGCCGAATGGCCTACTCCTGCTCCTATTCCTTATGTTCTTATATACTTGCCTTAGAGCGGGTGCAACAAAGGTTCACTACATTGATTCCTGGGATGGGTGGATTGTCCTACGAGGAGAGATTGAGTAGACTGGGGATATACTCCCTGCAGTTTAGAAGAATAAGACGGGATCTCCTTGAAACGTATACGATTTTTACAGGGGCTTGACAGGGTAGATGCAGGGAGGGTGTTTCCCCCCCGGGGCTGGGGAGTCGAGAACCAGGGGTCACACAGTCTCAGGATAAAGGGGTCGGCCATTGAGGACTGAGATGAGGAGGAATTTCTTCACTCAGAGGGTGGTGAATCTTTGGAATTCTCTGCCCCAGAGGGCTGTGGAGGCTCAGTCGTTGAGGCTGGGATCGATAGATTTTGGGGACTTGAGGGGGTGGCAAGAGATTGGGCGGGAAAGTGGAGTTGAGGTCAAAGGTCGGCCGTGATCTCATTGCATGGCGGAGCAGGCTCGAGGGGCCGAATGGCCGACTCCTGCTCCTATTGCTTATGAAATGAGAGGAGGATCATCCATTGGCCGGAGATAATTAAAGACCAACGTAGGCTGCTCAACAGCTGAAGTAGTTTGATGTCGGGGTCGCCTTTGTCGCTCCTCGGCCAGCGCACCCAGCAGCTCATCACCGACAGCCCGTGGGAGACTCAGGGCTCGTCCGCGCTCAGTCGCTCCCAACTGCTGCCCCCTTTCGGGGTCAGGGTTGGCCGTACCGCGGAGGAAGGGGCAATAAGGACCAGCGACCTTTCACCCCAGTAAGCCCCACTGCCCCTCCACCTCCTCCCGGCATTGGCAACTTGTGGTCACCTCTGTCCGGGGGGGGGGGGGAGATATCATTCCATTGGTACCAAGGTGCGGCCAATCACAAGCCCCCCGAGGGATCCACTGAAGAAACAGTGCCCCGAATAGGTTCGAACAAAAAAAAACCTCACGGAGCCAAACAAATGCCAGTCAGCCAGCTACCCTCACCTGGTCCGCCCTGGTCTGCCACTTTTGCAATCTCTCATTTCTTCTCTCTTCCCTCCCCCAAAAGGCGCCAGCTCTCGCTGGAGTGTGATTGGCTGACTGCCTGTGCATCACCCGTGACATGGGGCAACGGGTTCTTTGACACTAGAGCACCACAGTCCAGCCCAGTTCTCTCTCCCACTCTGACCTCTCCGTCCTCGGCCTCCGACGCTGTTCCAATGAAGCTCGAGGAACGACAGCTCTCATCTTTCAGTCAGGCACTTCACGGCCTTCAACAATCTCAACCCACCACCTCTGTCCCCTATTTTTTTCCAGATGGCAGCTGTTGATAAATCTGCCACCCCCATTCACGCCCTATCTAGACGCATCTTCGGTTCCTTAACTTGTCCCATTGCCATCTCCTCTTGTCCCGCACCATCATCCCCTTTTGTCTCTCTAATCTCTCCCGCCTTCCACCCGATCACCGACCTTCCCTTGTGTTCTTCCCTCCCCCTCCCCGCTCCCTTTCCCCGCCCCTGCACTTGCTTAAAAACCTGTCCCATCTCTGACTTTCTCCAGTTCTGACGGAAGGGTCACTGACCCGAGACGTTAACTCTGTTTCTCTCTCCACAGAAGCTGCCCCTGACCCCGCTGGGTATTTCCAGCATTCTCTGATTTTATTTCAGATTTCCAGCATCTGCAGTATTTTGCTTTTGTTAGTAACATAGAAAATAGGTGCAGGAGTAGGCCATTCGGCCCTTCGAGCCTGCACCGCCATTCAATATGATCATGGCTGATCATGCAACTTCAGTACCCCATTCCTGCTTTCTCTCCATACCCCTTGATCCCTTTAGCCGTAAGGGCCACATCTAACTCCCTTTTGAATATATCCAACAAACTGGCCTCAACAACTCTCTGTGGTAGAGAATTCCACAGGTTCACAATTCTCTGAGTGAAAAACTTTCTCCTCATCTCAGTCCTAAATGGCTTACCCCTTATCCTTAGACTGTGACCCCTGGTTCTGGACTTCCCCAACATCGGGAACATTCTTCCTGCATCTAACCTGTCCAGTCCCGTCAGAATTTTATATGTTTCTATGAGATGCCCTCTCATTCTTCTAAATTCCAGTGAATATAAGCCTAGTCGATCCAGTCTCTCCTCATATGTCAGTCCTGCCATCCCGGGAATCAGTCTGGTGAACCTTCGCTGCACTCCCTCAATAGCAAGAATGTCCTTCCTCAGATTAGGAGAACAAAACTAGTGCACAATATTCCAGGTGAGACCTCACCAAGGCCCTGTACTTCTCTGCTCTAAGGAGAAAAACCCCAGCTTCTCCAGTCTTTCCACATAACTGAAGTCCCTCTTCCTTGGTACCATTCTGGTAAACATCGTCTTTGCTCCAAGTCTTGGGCATCAAAGCCAATGAAAACAGCACAGGCTACCACCACACAGAGACTACCTCCAACGGCGCTAGTCCATAAGACGCTAGTCGGAATTAGTGCTGCTAAAGGTAGACGTGACTCCTGACAGAGGCTCTCGAGAGGTCGAACTCACCCTGACTCTTGCTGAAGGACATCCTTTCTGCTTTTTCTCTCCCCTGCCTACCGAGATTGCCATATGGAAACACTGTTCGGTTCGTACCTGGAGGTTAGTGCCCAGCGTAGCCAGCAGGAGGTGCTCACGTTTGCTAACCACCAAAGTTGGTTCGCTTGACAGGGTAGATGCAGGGAGGGTGTTTCCCCCCCCCCCCGGGCTGGGGAATCTAGAACCAGGGGTCACACAGTCTCAGGATAAGGGGTCGGCTATTTAGAACTGAGATGAGGAGGAATTTCTTCACTCAGAGGGGTGGTGAATCTTTGGAACTCTCTGCCCCAGAGGGCTGTGGAGGCTCAGTCGTTGAGTATATTCAAGGCTGAGTAATCAGGAAGGCAAATGGAATGTTGGCCTTTATTGCAAGGGGCATGGAGTATAAAAGCAGGGAAGTCCTGCTGCAACTGTACAGGGTATTGGTGAGGCCACATCTGGAGTACTGCGTGCAGTTTTAGTCTCCGTATTTAAGGATATACTTCCATTGGAGGCAGTTCATAGAAGGCTCAGTTGTTGAGTATATTCAAGGCTGGGATCGATAGATTTTTGGATATTAAGGGAATCGAGGGATCGGGCGGGAAAGTGGAGTTGAGGTCGAAGATCAGCCGTGATCTCACTGAATGGCGGAACAAGTTCGAGGGGCCGAATGGCTGACTCCTGCTCCTATTTCTTATGTTCTTCAGGTGAAGTTGAAGTCTAGCAAGAAGCAGGGGCTCCATGCATTGGGATGTATATATATATCTACAACATTCCCAGCCGGTTTGGCCGTTGAAGCGTTGTGAGGCGGAACTGTTTCAGTGGACACAGAGTGTAACCCAGAAAGAAAAAATCAAATCCTCCTGGCCAATGGACCTCCCATCAAGGCCCACCATCGGAAGGGGGTAATCTCTGGGAGGGGGAGAGGGGGGGTGCAGCGACACTCGCAAGGTAGATCTAGGGAAAATGGTGAACGTGAAACTCTTCCTCCCCCAGCACTGCTAGTGCAGGTCCACCAGTGTGTCAGCATCAGGGGCATCCGCGGCAGGTCAGGGCCACAAAAGGAGTGGCGAGCACCGGCCATGGGCCGTGTGGCAGTTACCGCGGCAAGGTACAGCGCGAGCTGGTGCAGGAGGGCGACAGCAGCGAAGAGTGATGTCACCAAGGTCCAGGTCGGTGATCGGAGCGTGGGCAGGTTACGGCAGGAGCGGCGAGGGTCGGGGCGAAGGAGCGGCGAGGGATCGTAGAGGGACGTGATCGGGGGCCCAGAAGAGGCGAGGGCCCAGGGGCAGCACGGGCCCAGCCCACACTGTGCGATATGTGTGAGCGCACTGGGTCCGTGCAGCAGAGCTGGTCTCCGGTCATCCTGGTTAACCCTTGCCACTGGACCAAGACCTCGCTCTGTCAAGCCCCGTGTGGTGGCTGGTGTGCAATGGTCACCCCACGTTAAAAAAAACCCACCCACAGGCATCTTCCACCCTTCAGGATGTAGTTCGGGATCCGGAATATTAGGTCCTTCAGTGAAACACCTGGGAACTCATCCCTTTTTGGCGTGGAAGCAAGTCATCCTCGCTTCGAGGGACCGCCTATGATGATGACTGTGTTGTCAATGGCACTGAAGTGCATTCAAAGGGCCACAGTGCAGGAGGAGGCCATTGGGCCATACCTCTCCAGCCTGACAGCGAGGCAGCTGACTCCGAACCGCCCCCTGAAATGGCCCGGCGAGCCTGATATTCAAGAAGGCGGCTCATGCAGTGCCACCTTCCCCAGGGAAATCAGGGGACGGCCGATAAACGCTGGTCCTCGCCAGCAACGCCCACATCCCGCGAGCGAGTTACACGGGACACCCCCCCCGCCCCCACCCCACCCGTGACTGGTCTCCCGGAGAGGCAGGTTTCCCCGCCTCACCCTGCCCCCACACTCAGAGCGAGAGGCTGTGACCATGGCACACGAGTGCTTGTGCAACATGGTCGGTGGCCTGCGGGACCCTGGGGTACTTGTGCATGAAACACACAAGGATAGTATGCAGGTACAGCAAGTGATCAGGAAGGATAATGGTATCTTGGCCTTTATTGCAAAGGAGTATAAAAGCAGGGAAGTCTTGCTACAGTTATACAGGGTATTGGTGAGGCCACACCTGGAGTACTGCGTGCAGTTTTGGTTTCCATATTTATGAAAGGATATACTTGCTTTGGAGGCAGTTCAGAGAAGGTTCACTCGGTTGATTCCGGGGATGAGGGGGTTGACTTATGAGGAAAGGTTGAGCAGGTTGGGCCTCTACTCATTGAAATTCAGAAGAATGAGAGGTGACCTTATGGAAACGTATAAGATTATGAGGGGGCTTGACAAGGTGGATGCAGAGAGGATGTTTCCACTGATGGGGGAGACTAGAACTGGGGGGCATAATCTTAGAATAAGGGCCCACCCATTTAAAACTGAGATGGAGGAGGAATTTCTTCTCTCAGAGGGTTGTAAATCTGTGGAATTCGCTGCCTCAGAGAGCTGTGGAAGCTGGGACATTGAATAAATTTAAGACAGAGAGAGACAGTTTCTTAAACGATAAGAGGATCAGAGGTTATGGGGAGCGGGCGGGGAAGTGGACCTGAGACCATGATCAGATCAGCCATGATCGTATTGAATGGCGGAGCAGGCTCGAGGGGCCGAATGGCCGACTCCTGCTCCTATTTCTTATGTTCTGATGTTCTATGTCCTCCTTCTCTGCCAGCTTTTCTTCAAAGCAGAATCATATTGCCCGCAGTGTCATCGCTGACTGCGTCTGAAACGCTCATTTGGAAATTGTGGGGGGGTTGGAAATGAATAGATTGAACCAAAACGTACAGATTGTGTGTTTGAAGGGGAGGCAAATCAAACAGAAAAGAGGTGGGCTGCTCTACGGCTGGAAAGTGCTGCACTGTGGAACAATGGTAATGTTACCGGACTAGTAGACACCTCAAATCGCTGGAGAAACACCACCAACGATGTCTCTGCAAGATCCTGCAAATCCCCTGGGAGGACAGACGCACCAACGTTAGCGTCCTCGACCAGGCCAACATCCCCAGCATCGAAGCACTGACCACACTCGATCAGCTCCGCTGGGCGGGCCACATTGTCCACATGCCCCAGACACGAGACTCCCAAAGCGAGCGCTCTACTCGGAACTCCTACACGGCCAACGAGCCAAAGGTGGGCAGAGGAAACGTTACAGGGACACCCTCAAAGACTCCCTGATAAAGTGCAACATCCCCACCGACACCTGGGAGTCCCGGTCCAAAGACCAGTCCGCCCTAAGTGGAGAAAGTGCATCCGGGAGGGCGCTGAGCACCTCGAGTCTCGTCGCCGAGATCGTGCAGAGACCAAGCGCAGGCAGCGGAAGGAGCGTGCGGCAAACCAGTCCCACCCACCCCTTCCCTCAACCACTCTCTGTCCCACCTGTGACAGGGACTGTGGCTCCCGTATTGGACTGTTCAGCCACCTAAGGACTCATTTTTGGAGTGGCAGCAACTCTTCCTCGATTCCGAGGGATTTCCTATGATGATGATGAATAATCCAGAGGACCTGGACTAAGGATCCGTGCAACACAAGTTGTAATCCCACCATCGGTGGCTGGGGAAAATTTAAATTTGGTTATGGTAATGAATCTACCAATCGGACGTGACTGCCACACTGCGCATTCTCGAATAGCCTGCCCACGGCCGCGATCTCAAGCTCATATATCGAGAACGGCCACATTGACAAGGTATCAAAGACCTGCCTGTGACCTGGCCACTGCAGCCCAGAAAAGGTCAGTGGGTGTTCTCGGGAGAAAATTAGGGTAAAAAGGTATCATTGCTGGTTGGCAAGAGCATGTTTTTTGTGGGGGGGGGGGGGGGGGGCAGCTGTAATGGTGGCCATGAAATGACTGGATTGTCGCTAAAACCCACCTGGGGTTCAATAATAGGGGAGGAAATCTGCCGCCCTTATCCGGTCTGGCCGGCGTGTGATTCCAGACACACAGCCATGTGGTCGACTTTTAAGCCCCCTCTGAAACGGCCCGGCGAGACACTCATCCAGGTAGACGGTTCACCACCCCCTTCTCGACGGGGCAATCAGGGGGACGGGCAGTAAATGCTGGGCCTTGCCGATGCCCACATCCCGTGAACGAATGGCCACACCCCTCACCTCCCCCGTGATTGGTCTCCCGGAGAGGGAGGTCTCACCCCGCCCTCCACCCCCCCCCGCCCCAATAGAGCAAGAGGGAGGAGCTACCGTGACACACGATAAACATGAGTGCTTGTGCAACATGGTTGGTGGCCTGGAGCGGGAGTGGGGGGGTGGTGCGGGGGTGGGGGGGCGTACTGTCCTCCTCCTCTTCTGATTCGTGGGCTGCGGGAGCTTTGGACATCCGAGATCTGCTCGGCGGCTGGAGCAAAATTCGTCGCAAGGGGTCAACGTCCGTGCATCTGGACAAAGCGGGCCAGGGCTCCTCAAAGATAACAGACATCTGGGAGCCGAGGTTTTGGCTTGGCAGACGTTGGTTAGGCCCGCGCAACATCAGTGGGGAAGGGGACACTCCAGTCGGCAGGTAGACCACAGCAACGCGGAGAACAGGAGGCCCGGCAGGCCATGTGGAATGGACTTTAGGATGCAAAATTGCCCCTTTTTTATAGCCATGTTAGCACCTCCGGGGAGGCGTTAATGGTGCAGAGGAGAATTTTCGCCCGGGGGGGGAGCGGGGAGGGGGTGGGGGCGGGGAAGGATTTGCTACCGCCTCACGGTAAATTACCCGGCAGTTTGCGGAAGGGCGTTGCCACGCTTGGCGCCCCGGGACTGCCGCGCGACCGGCGATGACATCACCGCCGTGTGCGCTGACTCCCTCATCGCCCCGCGTGGGAGGGGGTGGGGAAATCACACCCCGCCCCCCCCCCCCAATGGACGCATAGCGCGCGGGACCGAACCCCGCTTCCCGTCAGGGGCAGTGAGCCCAATTCCCCGGCCGGGCGCACGGGACATTCGTGGCCGGGCGCAGAAAGTCGCGGCCTCCGAGGGGGCGGGCGTCGAGGGCATATTTTGCCCCAGCTTTTAATGGAAAGTGAGAGGGATGGCGGAGGGAGGAATCGGGGGAGGAGAAAACAGAGGCTGTGGGGGGGGGGGGCAGGGGAGGGTACGTTGAGGGAGGAGGGAACGGTGAGTGAGTGGGAAAGAGCGGAGAGCTAGAGAGACTGTGAGAAAGAGGGGAGACAGAGAGAGAGATGGGACGCGAGCAAGAGAGATAAGTACAGGCCCCAATTTTTCCGGGTCGCTCATTCCACAGTTCATCAGGTGAGAACATGTATTGTGCCAACAGATATCTTCAATGGAGAGAATTAATCGCTCAGTTTCTGAAGGCACTATCAGACAGGCAATGGATGATTGAGTTTGTTTGAAGGATTGGAGAGGGGACACGGTGTAGAATCTGCAAAGAAGTTGGGGGGGGGGGGTGAATATCTGATGGGGGGAGGGGGGGGGGGAAGAGGCTCCAAGTTCTGTCTCATTTGGTCTCCCATCTCCCTCAAACCCAGAAGAGCACAATCGCTGCAGCACTGTGAGAGAGGCCGGCCTCTTCTGTGTGAGCAGTGCTTGCTCATGTGCAGACACGGTGTACGCTGCCCTCTCACGGCATTAGCAACTGCTGCAGTCCTGCTCAAATTCCCCCCCCCCTCCCCCCCGCCCCCGGCCCCTGCCTCCCCCCCCCCCCCACCCCGTGCATGTATTGGAGGAGCGACAGCGTTGAACAGTGTTCGCAAAGCAGTTCGGGGCAGGATCGGGACCGCCCGCCGATTTCTCTGCCCGGTGAAATTCACCAAACAGCCTCCACGTCACGAGAAGACCACCGAAACAAAAATCATTTTGCCTCGGCGTTGCTTAAAAGCCAACTTCGATTTGTCTGCTCCCAGTTGGTAAAAAAACTTGCTCGGTCTACAACGAAGAGTGCTGCCGGGGTAGCCGTGACTGACAAGGGGTTCTCGGCGAATGAGAGGGGCCATGGAAATATACGAGACCTCACACAAGGAAGGCAAATGGAATGTTGGCCTTTATGGCAAGGGGGATGGAGTATAAAAGCAGAGAAGTCCTGCTACAACTGTACAGGGTATTGGTGAGGCCACACCTGGAGTACTGCGTGCAGTTTTGGTCTCCGTATTTCAGGAGGGGTATATTTGCATTGGAGGCAGTTCAGAGAAGGTTCACTTGATTTCTGAGATGAAGGCGTTATCTTATGAAGAAAGGTTGAGCAGGTTGGGCCTGTACTCATTGGAGTTTAGAAGACTGAGAGGTGATCTTATTGAAATGTATAAGATACTGAGGGGGCTCGACAGGGTAGAAGCAGAGAGGATGTTTCCCCTCGTGGGGGAATCTAGAACTAGGGGCCATAGTCTCAGAATAAAGGGTTGCCCATTTAAGACTGAGATGAGGAGGAATTTCTTCTCTCAGAGGGTTGTAAATCTGTGGAATTCTCTGCGCCAGAGAGCTGTGGAGGCTGGGTCATTGAATATATTTAAGGCGGAGATAGACAGATTTTTGAACGATACGGGAGTCAAGGGTTATGGGGAATGGGCAGGGAAGTGGAGCTGAGTCCATGATCAGATCAGCCATGATCTTATTAAATGGCGGAGCAGGCTCGAGGAGCCGAATGGCTGACTCCTGATTCTATTTCTTATGTTCTTACAAAGGAACTCCAAGGGTTCAGTTACGAGGAGAGATTACACAAACTCGGGACTTATTTCCTGTAATTTAGACGGTTAAGGGGCGATCTGATGGAAGTTTTCAGGATATTGAGGGGAACAGAGAGGGTAGATGGACAGAAACTATTGCCGCTGGTTGGGGAGTCTAGGGCGAGGGGCACAGTCTAAAGGGTGGGAGAGGTTTGGGAACTTCCTTCCGCAAATGGCAATCGATGCTGAGTCAATTGTTAATTGTAAATCGGAGATTGATAGCTTTCTGTTAACCCAAAGTATTTAGGGACATGGGCCAAAGGCGGGGAGATGGAGTTAGGTCACAGATCAGCCACGATCTCATCGAATGGCGGAGCAGGCTCGAGGGGCTGAATGGCCGACTCCCGTTCCTAGGTTCACAGTAATCAGAGAGTATTTCCAGTGAGGGGCATGCTTTTTTTTGGAGGGGTTGGGGGAGGAGGTGGAAAGGATTGAATACGGCTATGCAGATCTAGCCTCTCTCAACTTGCCCTATTCCTGGGATGGGGGGATTGTCCTATGAGGAGAGATTGAGCAGACTGGGCCGATATTCTCTGGAGTTTAGAAGAATGAAAGGGGATCTCATTGAAACAGACACAATTCTTACAGGGGGCTTGACAGGGTAGATGCAGGGAGGGTGTTTCCCCCCCCGGGCTGGGGAGTCTAGAACCAGGGGTCACACAGTCTCAGGATAAGGGGGCGGCCATTTAGGACTGAGATGAGGAGGAATTTCTTCACTCAGAGGGTGGTGAATCTTTGGAATTCTCTGCCCCAGAGGGCTGTGGAGGCTCAGTCGTTGAGTATATTCAAGGCTGAGGCCGATAGATGTTTAGGTATTAAGGGAATCAAGGGATTGGGCGGGAAAGTGGAGTTGAGGTCGAAGATCACCCGTGATCTTATTGGACGGCGGTGCAGGCTCGAGGGGCCGAATGGCCGACTCCTGCTCCTATTTCTTATCTTCTTATGTTCCCCCATGTATCTCCTCATAAGCGTTCTTCCCCGCTCAT
Source organism: Pristiophorus japonicus (assembly GCF_044704955.1). Lineage (NCBI taxonomy): Eukaryota > Metazoa > Chordata > Chondrichthyes > Pristiophoridae > Pristiophorus > Pristiophorus japonicus. The sequence goes on along the minus strand of NC_092003.1, from coordinate 11,308,982 downwards.
AAGGATGAGCAGCCCGTGGATATCCTCACCATCGGTGGACGACGGGTGAACGACCCCGATTGTCAGATCAGCACAAGTCCTCTGAACACTGAACAATGTCAAAGTCGTCGTCCTCGTGTGGACATGTTGGATGCTCGCCTGGGGGAGAATTTCCCGCGCACAATTCAAACATTGGGACCAGAATTCCGGCCTTGCCGGGCGCGTACGGAGTGCGCACGGACCCCGCCAGGCCTCGCAAACGCCGGTTCTCGGAGCGCGACATTTCCAAATGACAAAACGCGGGTGTTCGGTCCCCTTCGAATTTGGAAGAAAAAAATAGAATTAAGGTCGGCACCCAAGTCCAGACACGTGCTCGAAGACCTGCAGGTGTGTGACCGACAGCATTAAGACAACCACAGTAATATTTAAACTCAATCCAGGTTATTACCAAGCGGTTACCGTTCTGTAATGGAATGCACGGGGGCCAACTCGAGAGAGAAAATCCCTTTCTCCGAGCCAGAGGTTGATAACTTTCCAAAATCAGCAGACACCGGTTAAACGGGTCAGTTTATTTGAGTTATATCACATACCCCCCCCCCCCCCAATCTCTGACAGTCTAGTTCAGCCTGGAGCCTTGCAGGCTAAATGACCTTCATGGTGTGGCAAGCCCTATATGAAGTGATACCACCCCATTGAGATAGCCACATACCCACAGGACAATTGTATCCCCCCCTGCCCCGACCACAGATGTTGACTCTTGCCCGGGTACGGTTTTCACAAGCCACTCCCAAGTGGTGGCTTTTCATGAGCGGCTGGCAAGCCGCTGTTCTGTCGTTCATCCATTCACAGGATGTGGGCATCGCTGGCAAGGCCCAGCATTTATTGCCCATCCCTAATTGCCCCTTGTGACGGTGGTGGTGAGCCGCCTTCTTGAACCGCTGCAGTCCGTGTGGTGAAGGTGCTCCCACACAGTGCTGTTGGGGAGGGAGTTCCAGGATTGTGACCCAGCGACGATGGAGGAACGGCCGATGTATTTCCAAAGTCGGGATGGTGTGTGTGTGTGTGACTGGGAGGGGAACGTGGAGGTGGTGGTGTTCCCTTGCGCCTGTTCCCCCTTGTCCTTCTAGGCGGTAGAGGTCACGGGTTTGGGAGGTGCTGTCAAGGAAGGGGTTGCCCGTGTAAAACAGAAATGAGGAGGAATTTCTTCTCTCAGAAAGTTGGAAATCTGTGGAATTCTCTGCCTCAGAGAGCTGTGGAGGCTGGGTCATTGAATATATTTAAGGTGGAGGTAGACAGATTTTTAAATGATAAGGGATTGAATATAATTAAGGTGGAGATAGACAGATCTTTAAATGATAAGGGATTGAATATAATTAAAGTGGAGGTAGACAGATTTTTGAACGATAAGGGATTGAATATATTTAAGGTGGAGATAGACAGATTTTTGAACAATAAGGGATTGAATATATTTAATCCGGAGAGAGACAGATCTTTGAATGATAAGTGAGTCAAGGATTATGGGGAGCGGGCGGGGAAGTGGAGCTGAGACCAGGATCAGATCATCCACGATCTTATTGAATGGCGGAGCAGGCTCAAGGTGCTGAATGGCCGACTCCTGCTCCTATTTCTTATGTTCTTAAGCCTTGGCGAGTTGCTGCAGTGCATCTTGTAGACGGTGCACACTGCAGCCAGGGGGCGCCGGTGGTGGAGGGAGTGAGTGTTGAAGGTGGTGGATGGGGTGCCGATCAAGTCAGGAGGGTGATGGAACACTCTCCACTTGCCTGGACGAGTGCAGCCCCAACAACACTCGAGCAGCTCGACATCATCAGCCAATCGTCTGCTGCCTTGCTCGCCCTGCTGAGTACAGCCCGCGTCGACAATTACCTTAACTCGATACAGTTTATATTTCAGAGGGGAACAACACCGACCAAACTATGGGCGAAACCCAACCCAGAGCTCTGGCCGAAAAATGTTTCCATATTACTTTTGGTCCCATCCACAACCTTGCCACTCGCCCTGAGATACCAGTTGGGAGAAGCCCTCAAAACCGTACCCCATGGCAGTCAACCCGGCCTTTGGAGCTTGGAGACAAAAGCGGTGGTTGTAGACGAGAGAACTCTTGCGAGTGTCCAACGGGAACTGTGCTTTTGCCCACTTGACTCATTCCCATCCTTTCGAAGTGGGGACTTTCCATTTTATCCAAGAAGTAAAAACAAGGGGCAAAACATCAGAGATTACGGTCAACACTGCTTGGTCTCCAATCACTCACCTTCCGTATCTCTAAAGCCCCCATTGTGTTAGAAGTGGCTTCCCAGTAGCACTGCCCAGAAGCAAAAGGGATTTTCTCTCTTTCGTGCCCCATGCCACTGTGCCCGTCGGACAAAAAAAGCCACCTATCCATTTGCCCGTTACAAACAAGAGAACAAATAAGATATAAAGTTGAACGGTGACTTACTGGGATTACAGTTAGTCCTGACACAGTCTGGGTATGGGAAGGAAAATGATGAAGAGAAAAGAAACTGGAATTAAGTCCTTCAAGGTAACTTCTGCAGACATCCAATAAAAATCACAGCCCACCCTTCTGGGGACAGACACGTGTCACAGTAGCCATTTCACAATTAGCATTCACATTCTTTCAAGAACACCATTTAATGGAGCATTAACAAAAAATTGCTAACATGGACCATGAAATATTGGGGATAAAGCATATTTATAATAAGGGGATCTATTTAAACTTTTCCCGCCATTTCTAGACCAGAAAGAATGGGCTTGTTCAACCCAGTTTATGCTTAATTCAATTCAGGTCAACCTAAGTTATCTGAATTCATTCCAACCCAACCAAATTTATTCATACTTAATTTAGCCAAGCTCAAACCAACCCTTCCTATATAATCTTCCATCCCACCCGTCATAGAATCACAGATCGGTTACAGCTCAGATGGAGGCCATTCGGCCCGGCGAGCCCGTGCCGATTCTCAGCCAGTCCCACTCCCCACCGCCCTTTCCCCGTAGCCCTACACATTATTTTCCTTCAGCTCCTTATCCAACTCCCTTTTGAAAGCCACGATTGGGTCTGCCTCCACCAGCCTCTCAGGCAGCGCATTCCAGATCCTAACCACTCGCTGCGTAAAAACGTTTCTCCTCGTGTCGCCTTTGGTTCTTCTGCCAATCGCCTTAAATCTGTGTGTCCCTCTGGTTCTCCACCCTTCCACCAATGGGAACAGTTTCTCTCCCTCTCTACTCTGTCCAGACCCCCTCATGATTTTGGAACCCCTCGATCAAATCTCCTCTCAACCTTCTCTGCTCCAAGGAGAACAACCCTGGCTTCTCCAGTCTCTCCACATAACTACAGTCCCTCATCCCTGGTACCATTCTGGTCAATCTCCTCTGCACACTCGCGAAGGCCTTCACATCCTTCCTAAAGTGTGGTGCCCAGAATTGGACACAATACTCCAGTTGGGGCCGAACCAGTGTTTTATACAGGTTCATCTTAACTTCATTGCTTTTGTACTCATGCCTCTATTTATGAAGCCCAGAATCCCATAAGCCTTAACCGCTTTCTCAACCTGCCCTGCCACCTTCAACGATTTGTGCACACACACACCCCCAGGTCTCTCTTTCCTGCACCCCTCCTTAGGATTGCACCCGTTAGTTTATATGACCTCTCCTCATTCTTTCTACCAAAACGCATCACTTCACACGTAAGGTTCATCCAATTGAATTTAGCTCAGCTTAAGCAAGCCCTATGCAGTTGAACCCAGTTTGAACCAATCCCAAACTGTCATTTTTATTCTCTGCTCCCTACCTCCGCCCCCCATCACCTTCCACTCCGACCTCTCCATCCTCGGCCTCCGACACTGTTCCAATCAAGCTCAATGCAAGCTCGAGGAACAGCACCTCCTCTTTCGTTGAGGCACTTTACAGCCTTCTGCACTCAACCTCGAGTTCAACAATTTCACATCATAACTCCCAGTGATTCTGCCATTCCCATTTACACCTTCTCTCGGCCCATCCTTTGTTTCTTAACTTGTCCCATTACCATCTCCTCTCGCCCCACACCATCATCCCCTTTTGTCTCTCTAATCTCTCCTGCCTTCCACCCTATCACCGACCTTCCCTCTTGTTCTTCCCTCCCCTCCCCCCTTTCCCTGCCCCGACACCTGCTTAAAACCTGTTCCACCTCTAACTTTTTCCAGTTAACTCTGTTTCTCGCTCCACAGATGCTGCCCTGACCCACTGGGACTTTCCAGCACCTTCTGTTCCTGATCCCATCCATCCAACCCCCAACCCAGTGTAACCCAAGCCAATCGAGCTGAACTTAGTTACCTCCATCCGATTTAAACAGACCCAATTTCAACCCAGCGTTAGCTAGTTCAGCTCAGTTTAACTCAGTCAAGCTCACCCCCCTTCAACCCAAGCCGAGGTAGAAGATCAGCCATGATCTCATTGAATGGCGGTGCAGGCTTGAGGGGCCGAATGGCCGACTCCTGCTCCTATTTCTTATGTCGTAACAGCTGGAGGCTGGGAAGACTCGTATGGCCTTCCCTCATTGGAGGGAAGGCTGAAGATTGGCCAAATGGTCTATCTCATCTGTACCTACAAGCAATTAAGAAAGCAAATGGTAAGTTGGCGTTTATTACAAGAGAATTTGAGTATAAGAGTAAAGATGTCCAATTAGTCCAATTTATGAACTGACTAAAGTGCGGACAAGGGGGTACGGGTGGCAATGCTCTGGTCACTAAATTTACAAGTCCGCACGCCTAGGCGGGAAAGGGTTAAACATCGGGGATTTTGTTTGCCTCATACTCTATGGGAATGCATTACCAAGTTGAGTTGGACTAAAACAAAAGCAACCCCTCGCTCCGGCGATAAGGGGGAAACTAAAAGAACGGGATGTCAACCAACCGTCAAAAGAATCTCCCGAACGTTCCTGTGAAATGGCCACTGGAAATCCCAGCCACACAGCGGGCAATCCATAGGACTCGCAGTTTGATCTTTGAGCGCCTCGTTTGTCAATGGGTTCAAGGCGATGGGGCCAGCGGTCGAGCGCGAGAGAACGCGGTCGATATTGTCGTGACCACCCACGTTCTGTCACAGCGATCGCAGCCACGCCTTATCGGGACAGCGCACCATGGCACTGTATACAAGCATCCTCAAGAACAAGGTATAGACGGCCCAGCACTGTTTAGTCACAGGTTTTAGCCATGAGGCAGACTGGATAGGCTGGGGTTGTTTTCTTTGGAACAGAGGAGGCTGAGGGGAGACCTGATTGAGGTGTATAAAATGATGAGGGGCCTGGATAGAGTGGATAGGACGGACCTGTTTCCCTTGGCAGAGGAGTCAAAGTAATTGGATGGAGGTTTAGAGGGGATTTGAGGGGAAATGTCTTCACCCAGAGGGTGATGGGGGTCTGGGGCGGAACTCACTGCCTGAAAGGGTGGTAGAGGCAGAAACCCTCACCACATTTAAAAAGTACTTGGATGTGCACTTGTAACCGACAGGGCTACGGACCGAGAGCGGGAAAGTGGGATTGGGCCGGGTGGCTCTTGGTCGGCCGGTGCGGACACGATGGGTCGAAATGGTCTCCTTCCACGCTGTAAATTTTCTATGATTCTAGGTTTTATGACGTGAACATAAGGCATAGGAGTTGGCCATTTGGGCAGAGAGGGCTGTGGATACTCAGCCATTGAGTATCAAGACAGAGATTGATAAATGTTTGGACTCTCGGGGAATCGAGGGATATGGGGACATTGCAGGAAAGTGGAGTTGAGGTCGAAGATCAGCCGTGATCTCACTGAATGGAGGAGCAGGCTCGAGGGGCCGAATGGCCGACTCCTGCTCCTATTTGTTATGTCGTAACAGTTGGTAGCTAGGCAGACTCTACGGCCTTCCTCATTAGACGGAAGGCCTATGATGGGCCAAATGGTCTTTCTCATCTGTACCTACAAGCAATTCAGAAAGCAAATGGAATGTTGGCCTTTATTACAAGAGGATTTGAGTATAAGAGTAAAGACGTCTTACTGCAATTATATCGGGCCACACCTGGAGTACTGTGTACAGTTTTGATCTGCTTCCCTAAGGAAGGATATACTTGCCATTGAGGGAGTGCAACGAAGGTTCACCAGACTGATTCCTGGGATGGGGGGGATTGTCCTATGAGGAGAGATTGAGCAGATGAGGCCGATATTCTCTGGAGTTTAGAAGAATGAGAGATGATCTCATTGAAACAGACACAATTCTTACGAGGCTTGACAGGGTAGATGCAGGGAGGGTGTTTCCCCCCCCCCCCGGGCTAGGGAGTCTAGAACCAGGGGTCACACAGTCTCAGGATAAGGGGTCGGCCATTGAGGACTGAGATGGAGGAGGAATTTCTTCACTCAGAGGGTGGTGAATCTTTGGAATTCTCTGCCCCAGAGGGCTGTGGAGGCTCAGTCGTTGAGTATATTCAAGACTGGGATCGATAGATTTTTGGATATTAAGGGAATCGAGGGATCGGGCGGGAAAGTGGAGTTGAGGTCGAAGATCTTATTGAATGGCGGAGCAGGCTCGAGGGGCCGAATGGCCGACTCCTGCTCCTAATTCTTATGTTCGTATGTTCTCAAAACTCAAAATTAAAGCCCATAAGATTTCTGGGAACCTTTAGATGGGGGAGCAGGGAGAGTCCAAATGCTAATGGTCAGTTTGAAGTAGACTTTTGCCAGCAATCAATGCTTCTCAAACTCCTTTGGGCCAAGCAACCGGTTTGAAGTCCATTACGATTGTTCTTGAGGACCCGCTGTTAAAGAGAGCCATTTTTTTTTTTTTTGTTGGGGTCGTTTCCAATGAGGTCCGGGGGCTCGACACGTGTCGTCAACCGCAACAGAAAAGTGGACGCAAACAGCCACGGAACGGACGTCCTTATTCCCCCATCCCCCAGTCCCGAGGTGTCCGAGACCCCAAATCTCCCCCCCCCCCCGCCCCCCCCCCCCCCCCCACCGCTGTCAAACGGCGAGGGTGTTCCCGAGACATGGTTCAAGTCGAAAGCGCGACGTTGAGATGTGGGTCTGGCCGATGGTTGCACCTCTTCGGTCAAAGCAGCCAGAGCCTTGGCTGCCCAGGCCAGCTTCCTGCTGTGGTGGCATTGGAGGAGATCTTGGGGTTCGCACAACAGAGGCAACGCAATAAGTTTCCCAGACCTTGTGCCTTCCTTGACGCACATGGAGGGGTTGCATCGCTGACCACGTACAGATTTCGGGAGGTTGTCCACGTGTGTAGTGGTCACCGTATCTGGCAAACCGCGATCTGCAAGTTTGATGGTATGCCCCGATACTTCTGATCAGAGTACCCAATCAAAAGGACAAAGGGCTGCAGTTTCGCATCATTTGAGCGTGCATGGTTGGAGGGGCACACACACACACACACACACACACACACACACACACGTCAAACTGAGTGCTTCCTGGATATCACAGGTTGGCGAATTTGGGGTCACGCAGCTCAGTGGTAAGATGACCCTACTTTCTCCAGCACATGCATTAGTATTTGAGCCGTACCAATCATATCCGGAAGCGGGGTTTATAAATGTCATTTGGAGGAAAGTAAACGAGCCAAAACGAACAGGATGTCAATTACAGAGAGGTTGATGTCACTTCCTGTATTTCTGACCGCTATGGCTGAAATCAGGTCAACGATGGTCACCCGGTGATGTTGTCAAGGGGACATTTTCAGCGTTATCACTCACACACACTCACACTCACTCACACACTCACAATCACATACACTCACACACACACACTCACACTCACTCACACTCTCACACACACACACTCACACTCACACACACACACTCACACTCACACTCACTCACACAATCACAATCACATACACTCACACACACACACTCACACTCACTCACACACATACACTCACACACACACACACACATACACTCACACACACACTCACAATCACACACATACTCACACACACTCACACACACACACACTCACACACACTCACACTCACACACACACACACTCATACACACACACTCACACTCACACACACTCATACACACACACACACTCACACACACACACACACACACACACACACACTCACACACACACACACTCACACACACTCATACACACACACTCACACACACACACACACACACTCACACACTCACACACACTCACACACACACACACACACTCACACTCTCACATACACACACTCAAAATCACACACACACACACTCACACTCACACACACTCACACTCACTCACACTCACACACACTCACACTCACACTCACACTCACTCACACACTCACAATCACATACACTCACACATACACACTCACACTCACTCACACTCACAATCACACACACACTCACACACACTCACACACACACACACTCACACACACTCACACTCACACACACTCACACACACACACTCATACACACACACTCACACTCACACACACTCATACACACACACACACTCACACACACGCACTCACACACACACACACACACACACTCACACACACACACACTCATACACACACACTCACACTCACACACACTCATACACACACACACACACTCACACACACACACACACACACACACACTCACACTCACACACACTCACACACACACACACACTCACACACACTCACACACACACTCACACACACACACACACACACTTACACAGGCTGTAACATGCTGTGGGGAATCCTCGTTCACGATTACTGCACTGCATTTGGAGTGCTGGGATCCCGGCAGCCCATCAAACTACCTCCACGTTAACGGGCCCTGTCGGTCCCAACCCCTTTACTCCGAATGGCAGGTTTGAGCCACAGGCAACAACACAGGAAGAGGCACAACCACGCAGCCAGCGCACATTGCGGCAAGTTTAAGTGAGGATCAATTCTGTTTTAGCGCCACACATGGGCGGGGGCGGACGAATCAGTCTCGCCAGCCATCAGTGGGCGGCTGGTTCCAGTTGGGCTGTGGGGGGGCAGGGGTCAGAGTTCACCGCTCGTGTGGCTATTTGCTCCGGGCCGCAGACACAGGCCATTGAAGGGTTTTTGTACCATCTTTTGAAATATGACCGAGACAGAGAGAGAGAAAAAAGAACCAACACAAAGAAGTAACTCGAGCTGCAACATGTAAAATGGATCGTGGTGGCCAGTGAGGAACAGGAGCCAGTCCTGAGGCCAATTCGAGGAGTCCTGGATCGGGTGAAAAACAACTTCTTCAATAAGGTGGAAGGAAACATATTTCTAGTTCAAAATCCGAACCATAATCTCAATCACGCTGCCTTCGTCATTTGGTTGTATGCTCGTGTTCATTTTAAATGACTGGGGCAATGTGTTACACAGGGGGAGCTGTGTGTAATGAACACTGTGTTACACAGGGGGAGCTGTGTGTACTGAACACTGTGTTACACAGGGGGAGCTGTGTGTACTGAACACTGTGTTACACAGGGGGAGCTGTGCGAAATGAACGCTGTGTTACACAGGGGGAGCTGTGTGTACTGAACACTGTGTTACACAGGGGGAGCTGTGTGTAATGAACACTGTGTTACACAGGGGTAGCTGTGTGTAATGAACGCTGTGTTACTCAGGGGAGCTGTGTGTAATGAACACTGTGTTACACAAGGGGAGCTGTGTGTAATGAACACTGTGTTACACAGGGGGAGCTGTGTGTAATGAACGCTGTGTTACACAGGGGGAGCTGTGTGTACTGAACACTGTGTTACACAGGGGGAGCTGTGTGTACTGAACACTGTGTTACACAGGGGGAGCTGTGTGTACTGAACACTGTGTTACACAGGGGGAGCTGTGTGTACTGAACACTGTGTTACACAGGGGGAGCTGTGTGTACTGAACACTGTGTTATACAGGGGAGCTGTGTGTACTGAACACTGTGTTGCACAGGGGAAGCTGTGTGTACTGAACACTGTGTTACACAGGGGGAGCTGTGTGTACTGAACACTGTGTTAGACAGGGGGAGCTGTGTGTACTGAACACTGTGTTACACAGGGGGAGCTGTGCATACTGAACGCTGTGTGTTTCTTGTCATCCACGGTATGTGGGCATTTTTCAAATCTCCAACAATCTGAAGGAATGAGTCTGCGCACTTGTAAAATTACATTTTCAGGGCCAGAGAGGGTGTGTGGCAGTAATTAAAACTTTATTAAAAAATCATTCCTGAGATGTGGGCGTCGCTGACAAGGCCCAGCATTTATCGCCCATCCCTAATCACCCCTTGAAAAGGTGGTGGTGAGCCGCCTTCTTGAACCGCTGCAGTCCGTGTGGTGAAGGTGCTCCCACAGTGCTGTTAGGGAGGGAGTTCCAGGATTGTGACCCAGCGACGATGAAGGAACGGCCGATATATTTCCAACTGTGTGTACTGAGCAATGTTTTACGCGGGGAGCTGTGTGTACGGCACAATGTGTTATACAGGAAGCTGGATTGTTTAAAAACCCAAACATATTTGTAAATGGCCCACCCTTATCTCTCAATTTCTTAACTAAGATAGTTCCCAGTTAATTGAGGCACTCTAAAAGTTTCCATTAAAAGTCCTGGATAATAATTGGCTGGAATCCGTCGATCTCTGGGATACAATATACCTAATCTGTTTTATCAAAATATAAAGTCATGTCCTTCACATCAGCGTGCTTGAGATTACAGTGTTTTGTCCAGCTAGAAAGAGAATGCTCTTCAAAGTTAGGAACAGATACGGGAAAAGTTGAGATCAAGTCGGAAAATTTTGAGAAGGAAAGTTTTTTTCCCCCTCCATTTTACATCACAGTGTTAGTGAGAATGAATTGAAAATGTCACGTCAACATACTTGTGATTAGCGTAGAGATGAGAGCAAAATAACTATCGGCAGATAATCCTGTTCTTCGTCACACTAACTGTACAGGGTATTGGTGAGGCCACACCTGGAGTACTGCGTGCAGTTTCGGTCTCCGTATTTAAGGAAGGATATACTTGCATTGGAGGCAGTTTAGAGAAGGTTCACTCGGTTGATTCCGGAGATGAGGGGGTTTGACTTATGAGGAAAGGTTGAGTAGGTTGGGCCTCTACTCATTGGAGTTCGGAAGAATGAGAGGTGATCTTATCGAAACGCATAAGATAATGAGGGGGCCCGACAAGGTGGAGGATGCAGAGAGGATGTTTCCACTCATAGGGGAAACTAAAACTAGGGGACATAGTCTCAGAATAAGAGGCCGGCCATTTAAAACTGAGATGAGGAGGAATTTCTTCTCTCAGAGGGTTGGAAATTTGTGGAATTCTCTGTCCCAGAGAGCTGTGGAGGCTGGGTCATTGAATATATTTAAGGTGGAGATAGACTTTTGAGCGACAAGGCTATAAAGGGTACGGGCAGGGAAGTGGAGCTGAGGCCAAGATCAGATCAGCCATGATCGTATTGAATGGCAGAGCAGGCTCGAGGGCCAACTCCTGCTCCTAATTCTTATGTTCTTGACTCGGAGGTGAAGGGGATAGGACTTGAGCAACAGAGAGAAGATTTATTTTCCCATTGGCTTCCTTGTCTCGTCCCCTGAAGGCGCGTCTCACGTTGGGGCAACTGTTCAACGGGGTGTCTTGCTCACTAGTACTTTGCTCAGTCTCTGTCAGCGCCCTGGACTGGCGAATATTGGCCGGCGAGTGGACTACGAAGGATTCTAGCGCCATGCCCGACCTCGGCCCTCCATCTGATGTCAATTTGCTTGCGCAGGCTACTGGATAGCGATCAGGAGCAGGACAACCTCACAGATGCCACCCCTCCCTCACCCGGGGGGGAACGGCGGGCTTTGTCCAGTTGCATTCTAAAATCCTCATCCTCGTGTTCAAATCCCTCCACGGCCTCCTCGTCCCCTCCCTATCTCTGTGAACTCCTCCAGCCCCAGACACCACCCCTCCCCCACCCCCCACCGAGGTCTCTGCGCTCCTCCAATTCTGGCCTCTTGAGCATCCCCTGATTTCCAGCGCTCCGCCATTGGCTACCTGCCGGAGTACAAGCCTGCGGCACTAGGCCGCAGAGCGGAGGGAAGGGTTCGGAGGGGATAGCGGGGGGGGGGGGGAGGGAGGGGGAGGGTAGAGCGGGGGGTCGAGAGCCGGAGAAGCTTCGGGGTTGGAGGGGGAGGTGATGGGGGGCTCGGAGCTTTGGTTGGGGGAGGGGGCGGGAATCAGAGGTTTCATGGGGGGGTGGGGGGGATCGGAGGCCTGGGGCGGGGGGGGGTGCGATTGGAGGCCTGGGGAAGGGGAATTGGAAGCCTGGAGGGGGAATTGGAGGCTGGGGGGGTGGGGGGTAATTGGAGACCTTTGGGAAGGGCGGAAACTGGAGGCCTGGGGGAAGGCAGGGACACTGGATCTAGCAGCTAAGTGCAAAGATACGGGCCTCCCTAATCCAGCAGTTCCTGCCTCCCTTTAGCTGCTGGGCTCCCGAAGGCCTGCGAGACCCACCCAGCCAGAGGTAAATTTAAAATGGCGGATCGCCGGGGGGATCAGCAGCCTCATTATAATATTTAAATGGGAGACCCGCCCCTTTGGGAGCGGATTGGCTGCCCGCCCCCTGTCCCGCCTCTGTTAAAACCGATATATCTCCAAGTGGGGATGGTGTGTGGGTGTGACTGGGAGGGGGAACGTGGAGCTGGTGGTGTTCCCATGCGCCTGCTGCCCTTGTCCTTCGAGGCGGGTAGAGGTCGCGGGTTTGGGAGGTGCTGCCGAAGAAGCCTTGGCGAGTTGCTGCAGTGCGTCTTGTAGACGGTGCACACTGCAGCCAGGGGGCGCCGGTGGTGGAGGGAGTGAGTGTTGAAGGTGGTGGGTAGCGTGGCCCATCAAGCGGGGCTGCTTTGTCCCGGATGGTGTCGAGCTTCTCGAGACGTGCAGTTGGAACATTGTACTTCAAGCTTTTCCTCGTCTGAGTTGCTCATAGCAACTGATTGTGGCATTTGAAAGCACCCTATGTCACTATGCCAATGTAGAGCCCTATTTACAATATGGGCATTTTCATCTGGCACAATGATGCTCCATATCAGTTCTGCCCTCTGAGTTCATGATCCCAGTTCCAACGTTATCCCCTGTGGCAATTCCGACATACTTCCCTTTATCCCCACGTCTGTGCCTGTACTTTCCATTTCCAAACTCACTGGCCTTATTTTCCACTCTATGCCTATCCAATTCCCAACGCGACTTGATTCCTGGGACGAGAGGGCTGTCCTCTGAGAGATTGAGCAGTTTGGGCCTGTACCCTCTGGAGTTTAGAGGAATGAGAGATGATCCCATTGAGTTTCCGAGGGGGATTGACAGGGGTAGATGCAGGGAGGGTGTTTCCCCCCCCCTGGGCTGGGGAGTCTAGAACCAGGGGTCACACAGTCTCGGGATAAGGGGGTCGGCCATTTAGGACAGAGATGAGGAGGAATTTCTTCACTCAGAGGGGGGGTGAATCTTTGGAACTCTCTACCCCAGAGGGCTGTGGAGGCTCAGTCGTTGACAGAATTTTGGACGCTAAGGGCTATGGGGGTCGGGCAGGACAGTGGAGTTGAGGTCGAAGATCAGCCATGATCTTATTGAATGGTGGGCAAAGGAAACGATTCAAGGACACTATCGTGTATGTACATGCTGTTTCTAGCCACCAGATGGTGGTATTGTTGGAGGCCACTGAACAGCACGCACATGCTGCTGCTCTGGTATAAAAGGCCAGCCATTTTGTGAGTCAGGCACTTTGGGCCGTAATAATGCAGAGCCAAGGGTGTACCTTGTTCAGTTAAACAGTACCCAGTTTGTACCTTTATTGCATACATAACAGACACCCTCAAAGCCTCCCTGATAAAGTGCAACATCCCCCACCGACACCTGGGAGTCTCTGGCCCAAAGACCAGTCTGCCCTAAGTGGGGGAAGTGCATCCGGGAGGGTGCTGAGCACCTCGAGTCTCGTCGCCGAGAGCGTGCGGAAACTAAGCGCAGGCAGCGGAAGGAGCGTGCGGCAAACCAGTCCCACCCACCCCTTCCCTCAACCACTGTCTGTCCCGCCTGTGACAGGGACTGTGGTTCCCGTATTGGACTGTTCAGTCAACCTGAGAACTCACTTGTAGAGTGGAAGCAAGTCTTCCTCGATTCCGAGGGACTGCCGACGGTGGATGTCGGAGCAGGCTCGAGGGGCCGAATGGGCGACCCCTGTTCCTACTTCTTTATTTTCGTAAAGTGATGTTCTCCAAATCCAGCAAGGTTCTCAGAGGGCTTGACAGGGTAGATGCTGAGAGGCTGTTTTCCCCTGGCTGTGGGGGGGGGGGGTCTAGAACTAGGGAGGGGGCACAGTGGGCTGTTATGTTTCTTCAGCAAGAGGTGGCCAGTTTTATTTTGCTCCCGTCCCTAGGCAATGGTTGTATTCGGTCAAGGATGAAATATCTTGTTTCCATGATCAAGGTCAGTTAGCAACACAAAAGGCGCGGGCTGGCTGTGTTTCTCTGTGCGAATTGCAAAGGGGAGATGAAAAAAAACAAAACGCTCCCCACCCACAAACATTTATATCCTTAATCAATAACTATAGTGGAAGATTTTCTTCTTTTAACAGGCAAAGCAATGCTGCAACCTTGAACTGGGCTGGAGGGAGCTCACGCAACACTAGCCTTGATTCCGATAGATGTTCTGTCCTTACGATTCCGGGGGACAGGCACTGGCAGTTACCATGGAAACAAGTCATGCCTCCTCACCGTGACTGAGAGACCGAGGCGTTTATCGAGAGAGGACGTTGACAGGGAAAAAGAAACCAGGCTGGGGGACAGGGAAGCTGAAATGGTTCGAAGGGGCGGGGGAGGGGTGGAGACAGATTAAATTAGAAGAGAGACAGCGGATGGGACAGTGGATGAAAGATGTGACGCAGAAATACGTGTCGTAAGATGTTACAAGACCACAGTGCAGGCTCTACCCATTCAGACATCTGCAAGGTGCACAGGATCAGGGGTCGCCCATTTACGACGGAGGTGAGGAGGAATTCCGTCTCCTGAAGCTTTGCAAATTCTCCGCCCCAGAGAGCTGTGGAGGCTGGGCCATTGAATGTATTTAAGGCGGAGAGGGACGGATTTTTGAGCGATACGGGAGTAAAGGGTGCGGGCGGGGAAGTGGAGCTGAGCCCGTGATCAGATCAGGCTTTTGGGGGGGGGGGGGCCAACTCCCGCTCCTGTTTCCCATGTTCCCACGGACATTTTCGCTCCCCGCACCTCCAACCCTGCAGGCAGCAGCCCGACCTCTGCCGTTTGGGCTGACTCCCGCTCCAATTTGGCCTTGTTGAACCGACCGTGAGCCTGGGTTTGCGCTCAGCCTCCGCACGTGTGCGAGCCCATGTCGGGGTGGGTTGGGGTGGGAGGTGGGGGTCACTGAATCGGCACCAGGAAGGTGGAATGATCCACCTCCCTGGCCCATGGGGCAACGACAACCAATGGGCAACGCCATGGACCAGATAACCGAAGCACAGACCAAGGGAGAGGACAATCCCGTGCTCCTGATCACTAGGTGTGTGCGTGTTTTCTCTTTAATTACGACTCTCCACCCCCCCCACCACCGCACACACCTTGGCGTCTGAACGGATAACTCCTGCACTGGGACCGCGAGCGACTTAACTCCGGGCTCGTGGAAAGAAAGCACGGTTCTAATCGCTCGAGAGCAGAGAGAGCGAGAGCGAGAGAGAGAAGGGGGTTACCTAAGTTGACCGTCAACTTCACCCGCCCGCCATCCAGTTCCAGCCTCAGAGTGTCCGCCGAGTCCTTCGACGTCGTGGCCATCAGCAGGCCGTAGGCCCGCTGAGACATGAACCGCAGGGAGATGTCCTCTGCCTCCGTGTGCATGACTGCCGGCATCATAATCTTCATGTACATGCTCCCGTCATAGCTCAGCACTGTCCCTTCTAAAAAAGAAACAACGGAGAGAGGAAGAGAAAGAGAGACTTGGGTTTCCACTACGCCCTAGCACCACCAGAGTACGTCCCACCGCCAACGAGGCGCTTTTTTTGTTTTTTCCTTGCAGCGTAGGAAGAGGCGGCGGCCAGATTGCGCACAGCAAGCTCCCACAAACAGCAAAGGTGACAATGACCGGATCGCCTGTGGTTATTTTTTTTATAGTGATGGTGATGGAGGGATAAATATTGGCACCCACCCCCCCAGGACACAAGGGTAGAACTCTCCCCCCCCTCCCCCCCACCCCCCACCGCCCCCACCGTCCCCCCCCCCGCCCACCAATGCCCTGCTTTTCTTCTGTTGGGGTAAAAAAGACATCTCTTCCTTGAGGTGGACTCCCTGAGGTAAGGAATCGACACCCGCCCGTATCCCCGCCCGTATCGCGACCACGGAATCACTCAGACGAAAACGCCGGTTCAACCGGTTTTTATTCAAACATGCAGGGGAAGGGTTCCGATGAACACTTCTCAGAACAAAAGTTTTACAATTACAGTTCGTACATTTTTCGAGGTGTGCGACCTACAGAACCACCGACTGGCCGACTGCTATCAGCGACATTGATTTGTTGACCTTTGTCAGACTGGCTCTGACTGGTTCTCCCATCACACCTCACCCTCCCGGAATGTGTTATTCAGTGGTGTTAACTCTGCCTCAGTTCCTCGTGACGTGACCTTGCTTCCCAGGGTTTGCTATCTTTCTAGACTGCTGACTCTCCACTGCCCTGGGCGGATGTGTTATTCAGTACTGAGTGTATGTGTTCATCTTCTATCAGTCTGTGCTAAGGGTCAATACATTGTTGGCTACTTATGGTGGTTCATTACTCATTGGAGTTTAGAAGAATGAGAGGTGATCTTATTGAAACATATACGATTCTGAGGGGACTGGACAGGGTAGATGCAGAGAGGATGTTTCCCCTCGTGGGGGAATCTAGAACTAGGGGACATGGTTTCAGAATAAGGGGTCGCCCATTTAGAACGGAGATGAGGAGGAATTTCTTCTCTCAGACGGTCGTGAATCTGTGGAATTCTCTGCCCCAGAGAGGTGTGGAGGCTGGGTCACAGAATATATTCACGGTGGAGATAGACAGATTTTTGAGCGATAAGAGAGTCAAGGGTTATGGGTGAGCAGGTGGGGAAGTGGAGAATTGGCCAAGATCAGATCAGACATGATATTGAATGGCGGAGCAGGCTCGAGGGGCCAAATGGCTTACTCCTGCTCCTATTCCTTATGTCCTTATAAGAAATAGGAGCAGGAGTCGGCCATTCGGCCCCTCGAGCCTGCTCCAATATTCAATATCATGGCTGATCCAATCATGGACTCAGCTCCACTTCCCAGCCAGCTCCCCATAATCCTTGACTCCCTTATCGCTCAAGAATCCCTTTTGACTCTTCGGGCTAGAAATACCCCAGCCTTTCTTTATTTGATAAATAACGACATTTTTGTGAAGAAATAATAAGAAAAAAAATGTCGGCATTTTTTAAAGGGGGTAAGTTTATCCAACAAAATACCGTTGCCGTTAAAA
The DNA here is from genome assembly GCF_044704955.1 of Pristiophorus japonicus. Taxonomy (NCBI): domain Eukaryota; kingdom Metazoa; phylum Chordata; class Chondrichthyes; family Pristiophoridae; genus Pristiophorus; species Pristiophorus japonicus. Next base: position 11,291,522 of record NC_092003.1, on the reverse strand, counting down.
ACCAGCGTTGCTGGAGGAACCATGTTTAATACCGCTGTCCTCTTTAACATTACAGCGAGGCCGATATCCCCAAAAATACAGGGGAGAAAACATCCCCCGCATTCTTCTAAATATCCGCAAAGATAAAAACATTTAAAATGGGAAAACATTGACAAAAGCCTTCAAAAATAAATCGCTGAAATTTTAAAAAAAAATTCAACTTACCTTTTTTGCAGGTCTTACTTATCGATGTCTTTTAGGCCGCAACGCCTGCCTTTCCCATGTGTTGTTTTGTGACCCAGCACAGGTTCGCCAAACGGCCAAATTTAGGCGGTGCGATTTTTAAGGTATGTCGATTCGGAAAATGGCGTTATTTTGAAAGCGCCATTCTTAAATTTTGGGGTATTTTGTGCACTTTATCTTAAGAACAAAAAAAGCAGTTTTAACGCAAAAAAGATGACGTTAAAGACACGCGTTAGGCTGGCTAATTTCGAGCCTTTAATCGCTCCTGCCTTCCCTCCGTTCTTTCCCAGCCCCTGCAGGTCGGAACCTTAAAAGGAGCGTGGCGTTCCAGGGAGCCGCGCGAGACGGTGCAGGAGGGTGACGGCAGTGAAGAGTGATGTCACCAAGGTCCAGGTCGGTGATCGGAGCGTGGGCAGGTTAGAGCAGGAGCGGTGAGGTCGGGGCGAAGGAGCGGCGAGAGATTGTAGAGGGACGTGATCGGGGCCCAGGAGAGGCGAGGGCCCAGGGGCAGCACGGGCCCAGCCCCACACTGTGCGATATGTGAGCGCGCACTGGGTCCGTGCAGCAGAGCTGGTCTCCAGTCGTCCTGGTTAACCCTTGCCCCTGGACCAAGACCTCGCTCTGTCAAGCCCGTGTGGTGGCTGGTGTGCAACGGTCACCCCACGTTAAAAAAACCCACCCACAGGCATCTTCCACCCTTCAGGATGTAGTTCGGGATCCGGAATATTAGGTCCTTCATTGAAACATAGAAACATACAAACATAGAAAATATAGAAACACCTGTGAACTCATCCCTTTTTGGTGTGGAAGCAAGTCCCTGGCCAAAGACCAGTCCGCCCTAAGTGGAGGAAGTGCATCCGGGAGGGCGCTGAGCACCTCGAGTCTCGTCGCCGAGAGCGTGCAGAGACCAAGCGCAGGCAGCGGAAGGAGCGTGCGGCAAACCAGTCCCACCCTCCCCTTCCCTCAACCACTGTCTGTCCCACCTGTGACAGGGACTGTGGTTCTCGTATTGGACTGTTCAGCCACCTAAGGACTCATGTTACGAGTGGAAGCAAGTCTTCCTCGATTCCGAGGGACTGCCCATGCTGCTGATGACGTGAGTATGCTCAACACTTTGTAGAACTGTTGCACAGTGAGTGGTCTCGGCACAAAGGTCTTTGGCCAAGGGACTCCCAGGTGTCGGTGGGGATGTCGCACTTTATCAGGGAGGCTTTGAGGGTGTCCCTGTAACGTTTCCTCTGCCCACCTTTGGCTCGTTTGCCGTGAAGGAGTTCCGAGTAGAACGCTTGCTTTGGGAGTCTCGTGTCTGGGGCATGCGGACAATGTGGCCCCGCCCAGCGGAGCTGGTCGAGTGCGTAGAGACAGAGCTTTGCTGGAAATACTCAGCAGGTCAGGTGATGTTCAGAAGGCTCAAGAAACCCCTCTAGGACTATGTGTGGTTCCCGTATCGGACGGTTCAGCCACCTCAGGACTCGTGTTAAGAGTGGAAGCAAGTCTTCCTCGATTCCGAGGGACTGCCGATGATGATGAGGGTCTCTCTCTGTCTGGCTTTGCGCGTCGGGGGAGGGACGGGCGGGGGGGGGGGGGATCGCGGCGGTTGAGGCGCGGGTCCCGGATGGGAGGGGTGGCCTACCTGTCTCGCAGTTCTTGCCGAAGAATCCGGTGCCGGTGCAGTCGCAGATGTAGCGGTTCCAGCCCTCCCGGCAGTGACCGCCGTTACGGCAAGGGGCCATGCTGCACTGCTTGAGGGTCTCGCGGGAGCAGAAGCCGCTGACCCCGCCCATGTTCTGCGCCTCGGCCAGCCGCCGCACGTCGCGGCTCTGGCCGTCGATGAAGAGGTCGCGCACGCAGCCCACATAGCCGTAGTTCAGGAAGGCGGTCCACAGCTCGGGGGGTGGCAGGAGCTCGGCCCGCCCGTCGGGCAGCCCGCCCAGGTACATGTCGCTGTCCAGGTCCAGGATCTCGCTCTCGCCCGTGGCCACGAAGGGGAAGTGGCGGCTGTTGACCGAGATCGACCCTGCGGAGAGTGGATAGCAGCAACGTTAGAAGGGACTTGAAGATACAGGTTATGGCTGAGTCCATGATAGAAGCATAGAAAATAGCGGGAGGCCATTCGCCCATTCGAGCCTGCGCTGTCATGGCTGCAAGTGTTCCTCGATTCCGAGGGACTGCCTATGATGACGGGCTGATCCTCCATCGCAACACCATGTGTCATGTATTCAACCAGCATTGTAACCCATGTATAATCTGACCGAAGTTGTACACTGTGAGAACATTGACCACTAGGTGGTGAACTTGTGGGAGACACTCCTAACCTGGACCTTCAGGTATAAAAGGGGAAGCTCCACCCACTTCCATCACTTGAGTGCCAAGGAATAAAGGACAGGTCACAGACTGACCTTCTCTCAAGCATGGGCCTCGTGTGCATTTGTACTGTGTAGTTAGGACGGATCACCATATTCCCGCTTTTTCCCCATTCTCCTTGATGCCTTTTGTGTCTGGAAATCTATCTATCTCCCTCTTAAATATATTGTCCTTCACAGACTTCTGTGGTAGAGAATTCCACAGGTTCACCATCCTCGGAGTGAAAACATTTCTCCTCATCTCGCTCCTAAATTTCCCACCCCGTATCCTGAGACTGTGACCCCTTGTTCTAGACTTCCCAGCCCCGGGGGAAACACCCTCCCCACATCCAGTCTATCCAACCCCGTCAGAATTTTATACGTTTCAATGAGATCCCCTTTCACTCTTCTAAACTCTAGTGAATACAGGCCTAGTCGACCCAGTCTATTATTTAATTTAATTTAATTTAATTATACAATTTAAAATAATGAAAGGGATAGACAGGATAGAGGCGGAGAGGTTGTTTTCACTGGTCGGAGAGACTAGAACCAGGGGGCACAGCCTCAAAATACAGGGGAGCCAATTTAAAACCTAGTTGAGAAGGAATTTCTTCTCCCATAGTGTTTTTAATCTGTGGAATTCTCTTCCCAGTTAAGCAGTTGAGGCTAGCTCATTGAATATATTCAAATCACATATATATATATATTTTTATCCAATAAGGGAATTAATGTTTATGTTCATTTATTTTCTATTCCTAATCTTATGTTCTTATGTTCTTATTAATGTTGGGGAAGTCCAGAACCAGGGGTCACAGTCTAAGGATAAGGGGTAAGCCATTTAGGACCGAGAGGAGGAGAAACTTCTTCACCCAGAGAGTGGTGAACCTGTGGAATTCTCTACCACAGAAAGTTGTTGAGGCCAATTCACTAAATATATTCAAAAAGGAGTTAGATGTAGTCCTTACTACTCGGGGGATCAAGGGGTATGGCGAGAAAGCAGGAATGGGGTACTGAAGTTTCATGTTCAGCCATGAACTCATTGAATGGCGGTGCAGGCTCGAAGGGCCGAATGACCTGCTCCTGCACCTATTTTCTATGTTTTCTATGTTTTCTATAATCTCTCCTCATATGACAGTCCTGTCATCCCAGGAATCAGTCTGATGAACCTTCGCTGCACTCCCTCTGGCAAGTATATCCTTCCTTAGGTAAGGAGACCAAAACTGCACACACTACTCTAGGTGCGGTCTCACCAAGGCCCTGTATAACTGCAGTAAGACATCCTTGCTCCTGTACACAAATCCTCTTGCAATGAAGGCCAACGTACCATTTGCCTAACTGCTTGCTGCACCGGCATGTTTGCTTTCACTGACTGGTGTAGAAGGACACCCAGGTCCCTCTGTACATCGACACTTCCCAAGCCATCACCATTTCAATAATACTTTGTTCGTATGTTTTTCCTACCAAAGTGGATAACTTCACATTTATTCACGTTATACTGCATCTGCCATGTGTTTGCCCACTCACTCAACCCATTCAAATCGGATCAGCCATGATCTCATTGAATGGCGGAGCAGGCTCGAGGGGCCGAATGGCCGACTCCAGCTCCTATTTCTTATGTTCTTATAAAGAAACGACACACGTTTCTGCCGCGCCTTTCACGACCACCGGACGTCCCAAAGCGTTTCACAGCCACTTTTCAAAGGGCGCACACTGCCGTAATGTAGCAAACGCAGCAGCCAATCTGCGCACAGCAAGCTCCCACGAACCGCAACGGTCTCCTTACCTAAGGAAGGATATACTTGCCTTAGAGGGAGTGCAGCGAAGGTTCACCAGACTGATTCCTGGGATGGGGGGGATTGTCCAATGAGGAGAGTTTGAGTACACTCGGCCTATATTCTCTCGAGTTTAGAAGAATGTGACGTTATTTTTCGAGGATTCTACGTTTTACGTCATAAACATAAGAAATAGGAGTTGGCCATTTGGGCAGAGAGGGCTGTGGAGGCTCAGCCATTGAGTATCAAGGATGAGATCGGTGGATTTTTGCACTCTCGGGGAATCAAAGAATATGGGGATCGGACAGGAAAGTGGAGTTGAGATCAAGATCAGCCGTGATCTCATTGAATGGCGGAGCAGGCTCGAGGGGCCGAATGGCCGACTCCTGCTCCTATTTCTTGTGTCGTAACAATTGGAGGCTGGGCAGACTCTATGGCCTTCCTCATTGGAGGGAAGGCCTATGATGGGCCAAATGGTCTATCTCATCTGTACCTACAAGCAATTCAGAAAGCAAATGGTATGATGGCCTTTAATATAAGAGGATTTGAGTATAAGAGTAAAGACGTCTTACTGCAATTATACAGGGCCCTGGTGAGACCACACCTGGAGTATTGTGTACAGTTTGGGTCTCCTTACCTAAGGAAGGATATACTTGCCATTGAGGGAGTGCAACAAAGGTTCACCAGACTGATTCCTGGGATGGGGGGATTGTCCTATGAGGAGAGATTGAGCAGACTAGGCCGATATTCTCTAGAGTTTAGAAGAATGAGAGGTGATCTCATTGAAACACACACAATTCTTACAGGGGCTTGACAGGGTAGATGCAGGGAGGGTGTTTCCCCCCGGGCTGGGGAGTCTAGAACCAGGGGTCACACAGTCTCAGGATAAGGGGTCGGCCATTGAGGACTGAGATGAGGAGGAATTTCTTCACTCAGAGGGTGGTGAATCTTTGGAATTCTCTGCCCCAGAGGGCTGTGGAGGCTCAGTCGTTGAGTCTATTCAAGGCTGAAATTTTTGGAGTCTCGAGGTATCGAGGGATATAGGGATCGGGCCGGAAAGTGGAGTTGGGGTCGAAGGTCAGCTATGAATCTTATTGAATGGCGGAGCAGGCTCGAGGGACCGAATGGCAGACTCCTGCTCCTAATTCTTATGTTCTTATGTTGTTATAAAGAAACGGCACACATTTCGACAGCGCCTTTCACGACCACCGGACGACCCAAAGCGTTTCACAGCCAATGAAGCTCTTTTCAAAGTGTGCTCGCTGTTGTAATGTAGCAAACGCGGCAGCTAATCCGTGCACAGCAAGCTCCCACAAACAGCAACATGGTCACGACTGGATCATCTGTTTTCAGTGATTTTGGTTGAGGGATAAATATTGGCCCCAGGACATGAGGGAGAACTACCCTGCTCTTCTTCAAAATCGTGGCCGTGGGATATTTTATGTTCACCCGAGAGCAGACGAGGCCTCGGTTTTAACATCTCATCTGAAAGACTGCCGCTCCGACAGTGCAGCACTCCCTCAGTACCGCCCCTCCGACAGTGCGGCGCTCCCTCAGTACTGCCCCTCCGACAGTGCGGCGCTCCCTCAGCACCGCCCCTCCGACAGTGCGCCGCTCCCTCAGTACTGCCCCTCCGACAATGCGGCGCTCCCTCAGCACCGCCCCTCCGACAGTGCGGCGCTCCCTCTGTACTGCCCCTCCGACAGTGCGGCGCTCCCTCAGTACTGCCCCTCCGACAGTGTGGCGCTCCCTCAGCACTGCCCTTCCGACAGTGCGGCGCTCCCTCAGCACCGCCCCTCCGACAATGCGGCGCTCCCTCAGCACCGCCTCTCCGACAGAGCGGCGCTCCCTCAGCACTGCCCCTCCGACAGTGCGGCGCTCCCTCAGCACTGCCCTCCCGACAGTGCGGCGCTCCCTCAGCACTGCCCCTCCGACAGTGCGGCGCTCCCTCAGCACCGCCCCTCCGACAGTGTGGCGCTCCCTCAGCACTGCCCCTCCGACAGTGCGGCGCTCCCTCAGCACCGCCCCTCCGACAGTGCGGCGCTCCCTCAGCACTGCCCCTCCGACAGTGCGGCGCTCCCTCAGTACTGCCCTTCCGATAGTGTGGCGCTCCCTCAGCACTGCCCCTCCGACAGTGCGGCGCTCCCTCAGCACTGCCCCTCCGACAGTGCGGCGCTCCCTCAGCACTGCCCCTCCGACAGTACTGCACTGGGACTGTCAGCCTCGACTTTTGTGCGGCCTAACTCCACCTACCCGCCTTTGGCCCATATCCCTTAATGCCTTTGGTTAACAGAAATCTATCAATCTCAGATTTAAAATTAACTATTGACCCAGTGTCAAATGCAGTTTGCGGAAGAGAGTTCCAAACCTCTTTGATTTATGTGCTTGTGTGCAAAGCATAGATCGTTAGCATACAGGCACATCAAGCAATTATGGAGGTAAATTATATGATGACCTTTATTGCAAGGGGGCTGGACTCTAAGAGTAAAGACATCTTACTACAATAATACAGGGCCCTGGTGAGACCACACCTGGAGTATTGTGTACAGGTTTTAAGGAGCGGCTTGAAGAAGCAGAGACAGGTAGAGAGGCGGAGAGGTTTAGGGAGCCTGACATCAGTGGTGGGGAAAATGTTGGAATCAATTATTAAAGATGAAATAGCAGCGCATTTGGAAAGCAGTGACAGGATCGGTCCAAGTCAGTATGGATTTATGAAAGGGAAATCATGCTTGACAAATCTTCTAAAATTTTTTGAAGCTGTAACTAGTCGCGTGGACAAGGGAGAACCAGTGGATGTGGTGTATTTGGGCTTTCAAAAGGTCCCACACAAGAGATTGGTGTGCAAAATTAAAGCACATGGTATTGGGGGTAATGTACTGACGTGGATAGAGAACTGGTTGGCAGACAGGAATCAGAGAGTCGGGATAAACGGGTCCTTTTCAGAATGGCAGGCAGTGACTAGTGGGGTGCCGCAGGGCTCAGTGCTGGGACCCCAGCTATTTACAATATACATTAATGATTTAGATGAAGAAATTGAGTGTAATAACTCCAAGTTTGCAGATGACACCAAACTGGGTGGCGTTGTGAACTGTGAGGAGGATGCTAAGGGTGACTTGGACAGGTTAGGTGAGTGGGCAAATGCATGGCAGATGCAGTATAATGTGGATAAATGTGAGGTTATCCATTTTGGTGGCTAAAACAGGAAGGCAGAATATTATCTGAATGGTGACAGATTAGGAAAAGGTGAGATGCAGCGAGACCTGGGTGTCATGGTACATCAGTCATTGAAAGTTGGCATGCAGGTACAGCAGGCGGTGAAGAAGGCAAATGGGATGTTGGCCTTTATAGCTAGGGGATTTGAGTATAGGAGCAGGGAGGTCTTACTGCAGTTGTACAGGGCCTTGGTGAGGCCTCAGCTGGAATATTGTGTTCAGTTTTGGTCTCCTAATCTGAGGTAGGACGTTCTTGCTATTGAGGAAGTGCAGCGAAGGTTCACCAGACTGATTCCCGGGATGGCAGGACTGACATATGAAGAAAAACTGGATCGACTAGGCTTATATTCACTGGAATTTAGAAGAATTAGAGGGGATCTCATAGAAACATATAAAATTCTGACAGGATTGGACAGGTTAGATGCAGGAAGAATGTTCCCGATGTTGGGGAAGTCCAGAACCAGGGGTCACAGTCCAAGGATAAGGGGTAAGCCATTTAGGACCGAGATGAGGAGAAACTTCTTCACTCAGAGAATTGTGAACCTGTGGAATTCTCTACCACAGAAAGTTGTTGAGGCCAATTCACTAAATATATTCAAAAGGGAGTTCGATGTGGCCCTTATGGCTAAAGGGATCAGGGGATATGAAGAGAAAGCAGGAATGGGGCATGATCAGCCATGATCTTATTGAATGGTGGTGCAGGCTCGAAGGGGGGTTGTGGGGCTGGAGGAGAGTACTGAGATAGGGAGAAGCGAGGGCCAAGGAGGGATTTGTAAACAAGGATGAGAATTTAGAAATCGAGGCGTTGCTTAACCGGGAGCCAATGTAGGTCAGCGAGCACAGTGGGTGATGGGTGAGCGGGACTCAGTGCGAGTTAGGACACAGGGCAGCGAGCACAGGGGGTGATGGGTGAGCGGGACTCGGTGCGAGTTAGGACACAGGGCAGTGAGCACAGGGGGTGATGGGTGAACGGGACTTGGTGCGAGTTAGGACACGGGGCAGCGAGCACAGGGGGTGATTGGTGAGCAGGACTCGGTGCGAGTTAGGACACGGGACAGCGAGCACAGAGGGTGATGGGTGAGCGGGACTCGGTGCGAGTTAGGACACGGGTCAGCTAGCACAGGGGGTGATGGGTGAGCGGGACTCGGTGCGAGTTAGGACACAGTGCAGTGAGCACAGGGGGTGATGGGTGAGTGGGACTCGGTGCGAGTTAGGACACAGTGCAGTGAGCACAGGGGGTGATGGGTGAGTGGGACTCGGTGCGAGTTAGGACATGGGCCAGCTGAGTTTTGGATCACCTCCAGTTTACGTAGGGTAGCACGTGGGAGGCCGGCCAGGAGTGCCTTGGAATAGTCAAGTCTGGAGGTAACAAATGCACGGCGGCTGGGATTCCCGAGTCTCGGGAAACCCGGCAGGCAAAAGGGATACGGAAGGGGCCGGATTTGTGAGGTAAGTTCCTTGACAGCCCTGTTTGTGGGCCAGGAGGAGCAGGATTGTGTCCACCCCAGGCACCTACTTGATCGTACCCCCCGAGGTGTCTGATTCAACCCGCCTACCCCCGCCCGTGGTATCCGGGTCCCCCCTCCATCAACTCCCGCGATGTTTGACCCCCTTACCCTCACCCCACCTCCCACTTAGCTCATCTCCGCTCCCCGCCTGCTTTCCTGCCCGACAGGCAGTCACCCTGGCAACCAGGCCAGCCGTCGGGCGGGAAACCTGTTGGGGAAAGTTTCAAAGATGTCCGAGGGTTAACGGCTGTATCGTGGTTATGTCACTGGACTAGTAATCCAGTCGGCTCGGCCTGGACTAATGATAAGAAAGAAAGACTTGCTCCCTCAGCATCGCCCCTCCGACAGTGCGGCACTCCCTCAGTACTGCCCCTCCGACAGTGCGGCGCTCCCTCAGTACTGCCCCTCCGACAGTGCGGCGCTCCCTCAGTACTGCCCCTCCGACAGTGCGGCGCTCCCTCAGTACTGCCCCTCCGACAGTGCGGTGCTCCCTCAGTACTGCCCGTCCGACAGTGCGGCGCTCCCTCAGTACTGCCCCTCCGACAGTGCGGCGCTCCCTCAGTACTGCCCCTCCGACAGTGCGGCGCTCCCGCAGTACTGCCCCTCCGACAGTGCGGCGCTCCCTCAGTACCGCCCCTCCGACAGTGCGGCGCTCCCTCAGTACCACCCCTCCGACAGTGCGGGGCTCCCACAGTACTGCCCCTCCGACAGTGCGGCACTCCCTCAGTACTGCCCCTCCGACAGTGCGGCGCTCCCTGAGTACCGCCCCTCCGACAGTGCGGCGCTCCCTCAGTACCACCCCTCCGACAGTGCGGGGCTCCCTCAGTACTGCCCCTCCGACAGTGCAGCGCTCCCTCAGTACTGTCCCTCCGACAGTGCGGCGCTCCCTCAGTACCGCCCCTCCGACAGTGCGGCGCTCCCTCAGACTGGAACCCACAACCCTCTGACTCAGAGGCGAGTCTGCTGCCCACTGAGCCACTGCAGGGACTGATGATCCGCAGACCCGAGTTCAAATCCCACCACGGCAGCTGGGGAATTTAAAGTCAGTTGATTAAATTAATCTGGAATTAAAAGCGAGTGTCGGTAATGGCGAGCAGGAAGCTACCGGATTGTCGTAAAAACCCAACTGGTTCACGAATGCCCCTTCGGGGAAGGAAATCTGCTGCCCTTACCCGGTCTGGCCGATATGTGACTCCAGACCCACAGCAATGGGGTTGATGCTCACTCGCCTTCTGAAATGGCCCAGCGAGACACTCATTTGTCTCAGGGGCAATTAGGAATGGGCAATAAATGCTGGTGTGGCCAGCACACCCCCAGATCCCGTGAACGAATAGAAAGACTCGCATTTATATAGCTCCTCCCGGTGCGGATTTTGTGCCCTACGGGGTACAACGGACGTGATTTTTACAGCTGCAGGAAGAATGCAGGGAGTAGCATCAGCCCTTGTACGTGGCCTTTTTTGACCTTACAAAGGCCTTTGACACGTTCACGACCACTGGGTGTCTCAAAGCGCGTTACGTCCAATCAAGTACTTTTTGAAGCATAGTCACTGTTGTAATGTGGAAAAAGTAGGAATAAACAAGAATACCCACCCCCTCAGTAAATACTGGGACCATCATGATTCACTGGAGGCGATGAAAATGTTTGTTTCTCAGTAGATCTGAGTGATAACACATCGCCTGTCCCTGCCCACGTGATGTGACAGCGGGAACGGTTTCTAACCCTCCCAGTCAGGAACTCCTTCCTGAAATGGATTGATTGACACGGGACGTGGCTGAGCAGTAATCCTTCCAAAGCCAGGCTTCCACTGACAATCCGTCACAGAAATCACAGAAACTCCCAGCACCGGGAGGAGGGCCATCTCGGCCCATCCTGTCCGCGCCGGCCGGCCAAGAGCCACCCGGCCTTAATCCCACTTTCCCGCTCTCGGTCCGTGGCCCGGAGGGTTACGGCACTTACCGGCCATGTCAGCAAAGTAATTCGAACAGCGACGTGCGTGTTCGTGGGTTTCTGTGGGATTCCCGTTGCCGAATGTCGGTGTCCCTGACGTACTGTGATTTTATTGGTGTTCCGCACGGAATGTCATCATCAGAGATGACAAGCAGTAAAAGGTGGTGAGTGAGCCTGTCTTTCAGCCGCTCATCTCTTTTATTTCTCTTGAGAAATGTTTTCTGCCAGCTCGAGCAGGTCCCGGGGGATGTTGTGGTTTGACTGGGCGGCCGAGGGGCTTGACTTCTTCGGCCTCGCCCGCCCAGGATGCTCGACCCGGGAGGCCCAGGCGAGGAGAGACTTGGCTGCCTCACCCTCCTGAGGGTCCGACTCCCTCCGACCCACGGCGCGTGTTAGGAGCAGGGGTGGGGGACACAGGGGGAGTGTTGGCAGGCCGAGTATCGGGGGGCCCAGTGACAGGGGTGCCGAGTGTTGGGGGGGCCCAGTGACAGGGGGGCCGAGTGTTGGGGGGGCCCAGTGGCGGGGGGGTCCCAGTGTCAGGGCGCCCAGTGTCGGGGGCCCAGTGACAGGGAGGCCGAGTGTTGGGGGGCCCAGTGACAGGGGGGCCAAGTGTTGGGGGGGGCCCAGTGACAGGGGGGCCGAGTGTTGGGGGGGCACAGTGGCGGGGGGGCCCAGTGTCAGGGCGCCCAGTGTCGGGGGCCCAGTGACAGGGAGGCCGAGTGTTGGGGGGCCCAGTGACGGGGGGTCCAGTGTCAGGGGGCCCAGTGTCGGTGGGCCCAGTGCCGGGGAGGCCGAGTGTTGGGGGGCCCAGTGGCGGGGGGGCCCAGTGTCGGGGGCCCAGTGACGGGGGGGGCCGAGTGTCGGGGGGGGAGGTCCAGTGTCGGGGGGAAACCAGTGTTGGCGAGCCCAGTGTCGGGGGGTCCAGTGTCGGGGGCCCAGTGTCGGTGGGCCCAGTGTCGGTGGGCCCAGTGTCGGGGGGCTCAGTGTCGGGGGGCTCAGTGTCGGTGGGCCCAGTGTCGGTGGGCCCAGTGTCGGGGGGTCCAGTGTCGGGGGCCCAGTGTCGGTGGGCCCAGTGTCGGTGGGCCCAGTGTCGGTGGGCCCAGTGTCGGGGGGTCCAGTGTCGGGGGCCCAGTGTCGGTGGGCCCAGTGTCGGTGGGCCCAGTGTCGGGGTGCTCAGTGTTGGAGACTCAGTGTCGGTGGGACCAGTGTCGGTGGGCCCAGTGTCGGAGGGCCCAGTGTCGGGGGGCCCAGTGTCGGGGGGCCCAGTGTCGGGGGGTCCAGTGTCGGGGGGTCCAGTGTCGGTGGGTCCAGTGTTGAGGGGCCCAGTGTCGGGGGGCCCAGTGACGGGGGGGCCGAGTGTCGGGGGGGTAGGTCCAGTGTCGGGGGGAAACCAGTGTTGGCGAGCCCAGTGTTGGGAGGCCCAGTGGCGGGGGGGTCCAGTGTCGGGGGCCCAGTGTCGGGGGGCCCAGTGTCAGGGAGCCCAGTGTCGGTGGGCCCAGTGTCGGAGGGCCCAGTGTCGGGGGCCCCAGTGTCGGGGGGCCCAGTGTCGGTGGGCCCAGTGTCGGTGGGCCCAGTGTCGGAGGGCCCAGTGTCGGGGGCCCCAGTGTCGGGGGGCCCAGTGTCGGTGGGCCCAGTGTCGGGGGGCCCAGTGTCGGTGGGCCCAGTGTCGGGGGGCCCAGTGTCGGGGGGCCCAGTGTCGGAGGGCCCAGTGATGGGGGCCCATTGATGGGGGGCCCAGTGTCGGAGGGCCCAGTGTCGGGGGCCCATTGATGGGGGGCCCAGTGTCAGAGGGCCCAGTGTTGGGAGGCCCAGTGTTGGGGGGCCCAGTGTCAGTGGGCCCAGTGTTGGGGGGCCCAGTGTTGGTGGGTGCAGTGTCAGTGGGCCCAGTGTCGGGTGGCCCAGTGTTGGGGGGCCCAGTGTTGGTGGGTGCAGTGTCAGTGGGCCCAGTGTTGGGGGGCCCAGTGTTGGGGGGCCCAGTGTTGGTGGGTGCAGTGTCAGTGGGCCCAGTGTCGGGGGGCCCAGTGTTGGGGGGCCCAGTGTTGGTGGGTGCAGTGTCAGTGGGCCCAGTGTCAGTGGGCCCAGTGTTGGGAGGCCCAGTGTTGGGGGGCCCAGTGTCAGTGGGCCCAGTGTCGGTGGGCCCAGTGTCGGGGGGCCCAGTGTCGGAGGGCCCAGTGTCGGAGGGCCCAGTGTCGGTGGGTGCAGTGTCAGGGGCCCAGTGTTGGGGGGCCCAGTGATGGGGGGCCCAGTGTTGGGGGGCCCAGTGTTGGTGGGCCCAGTGTCGGTGGGCCCAGTGTCGGAGGGCCCAGTGTCGGGGGGCCCAGTGTCAGGGAGCCCAGTGTCAGGGGGCCCAGTGTTGGGGGCCCAGTGTTGGTGGGCCCAGTGTCGGTGGGCCCAGTGTCGGAGGGCCCAGTGTCGGGGGGCCCAGTGTCAGGGAGCCCAGTGTCGGGGGCCCAGTGTCGGGGGCCCAGTGTCGGGGGGCTCAGTGTCAGAGGGCCCAGTGTCGGGGGGGCCCAGTGTCGGGGGGCCCAGTGTCGGGGGCCCAGTGTTGGGGGGCCCAGTGTCGGGGGGCTCAGTGTCAGAGGGCCCAGTGTCGGGGGGGCCCAGAGTCGGGGGGCCCAGTGTCGGGGGGCCCAGTGTCAGGGAGCCCAGTGTTGGGGGCCCAGTGTTGGGGGGCCCAGTGTCGGGGGGCTCAGTGTCAGAGGGCCCAGTGTCGGGGGGGCCCAGTGTCGGTGGGCCCAGTGTTGGGGGGCCCAGTGTCAGTGGGCCCAGTGTCGGGGGGCTCAGTGTCAGAGGGCCCAGTGTCGGGGGGGCCCAGTGTCGGGGGCCCAGTGTCGGTGGGCCCAGTGTCGGGGGGCCCAGTGTCGGAGGGCCCAGTGTCGGGGGGCCCAGTGTCGGAGGGCCCAGTGTCGGGGGCCCAGTGTCGGGGGGCCCAGTGTCGGTGGGCCCAGTGTTGGGGGGCCCAGTGTCGGGGGGCCCAGTGTCGGGGGCCCAGTGTCAGGGGGCCCGGTGTCGGGGGGCCCAGTGTCGGTGGGTGCAGTGTCGGTCAGCCCAGTGTCGGGGGGCCCAGTGTCGGGGGGCCCAGTGTCGGGGGGCCCAGTGTCGGGGGCCCAATGTCGGGGGGCCCAGTGTCGGGGGGCTCAGTGTCGGTGGGCCCAGTGTCGGTGGGCCCAGTGTCGGGGGGCCCAGTGTCGGGGGGCCCAGTGTCGGGGGATCCAGTGTCGGTGTGCCCAATGTCGGTGGGCCCAGTGTCGGGGGTTCCAGTGGCGGGGGGCCCAGTGTCGGGGGGCCCAGTGTCGGGGGGCCCAGTGTCGGGGGGCCCAGTGTCGGTGGGCCCAGTGTCGGGGGGCCCAGTGTCGGTGGGCCCAGTGTCAGGGGCCCAGTGTCGGTGGGTGCAGTGTCGGTGGGCCCAGTGTTGGGGGGCCCAGTGTCGGAGGGCCCAGTGTCGGTGGGCCCAGTGTCGGGGGTTCCAGTGTCGGGGGGCCCAGTGTCGGGGGGCCCAGTGTCGGGGGGCCCAGTGTCGGGGGGCCCAGTGTCGGGGGCCCAGTGTCGGGGGGCCCAGTGTCGGTGGGTGCAGTGTCGGGGGGGCCAGTGTCGGGGGACCCAGTGTCGGTGGGCCCAGTGTTGGGGGGCCCAGTGTCGGAGGGCCCAGTGTCGGTGGGCCCAGTGTTGGGGGGCCCAGTGTCGGGGGGCCCAGTGTCGGTGGGCCCAGTGTCGGTGGGCCCAGTGTCGGGGGGCCCAGTGTTGGGGGGCCCAGTGTCGGGGGGCCCAGTGTCGGTGGGCCCAGTGTCGGTGGGCCCAGTGTCGGGGGGCCCAGTGTCGGAGGGCCCAGTGTCGGGGGGCCCAGTGTCGGAGGGCCCAGTGTTGGGGGGCCCAGTGTCGGGGGGCCCAGTGTCGGGGGGCCCAGTGTCGGAGGGCCCAGTGTCGGTGGGCCCAGTGTCGGTGGGCCAAGTGTTGGGGGGCCCAGTGTCGGGGGGCCCAGTGTCGGGGGGCCCAGTGTCGGGGGGCCCAGTGTCGGGGGCCCAGTGTCGGGGGGCCCAGTGTCGGGGGGCCCAGTGTCGGGGGGCCCAGTGTTGGGGGCCCAGTGTTGGTGGGCCCAGTGTCAGTGGGCCCAGTGTCGGTGGGCCCAGTGTCGGGGGGCCCAGTGTCGGAGGGCCCAGTATCGGTGGGTGCAGTGTCAGGGGCCCAGTGTTGGGGGGCCCAGTGATGGGGGGCCCAGTGTTGGGGGGCCCAGTGTTGGTGGGCCCAGTGTCGGAGGGCCCAGTGTCGGGGGGCCCAGTGTCAGGGAGCCCAGTGTCAGGGGGCCCAGTGTTGGGGGCCCAGTGTTGGTGGGCCCAGTGTCGGTGGGCCCAGTGTCGGAGGGCCCAGTGTCTGGGGGCCCAGTGTCAGGGAGCCCAGTGTCGGGGGCCCAGTGTCGGGGGCCCAGTGTCGGGGGGCTCAGTGTCGGTGGGTGCAGTGTCGGGGGGGCCAGTGTCGGGGGACCCAGTGTCGGTGGGCCCAGTGTTGGGGGGCCCAGTGTCGGAGGGCCCAGTGTCGGTGGGCCCAGTGTTGGGGGGCCCAGTGTCGGGGGGCCCAGTGTCGGTGGGCCCAGTGTCGGTGGGCCCAGTGTCGGGGGGCCCAGTGTTGGGGGGCCCAGTGTCGGGGGGCCCAGTGTCGGTGGGCCCAGTGTCGGTGGGCCCAGTGTCGGGGGGCCCAGTGTCGGAGGGCCCAGTGTCGGGGGGCCCAGTGTCGGAGGGCCCAGTGTTGGGGGGCCCAGTGTCGGGGGGCCCAGTGTCGGGGGGCCCAGTGTCGGAGGGCCCAGTGTCGGTGGGCCCAGTGTCGGTGGGCCAAGTGTTGGGGGGCCCAGTGTCGGGGGGCCCAGTGTCGGGGGGCCCAGTGTCGGGGGGCCCAGTGTCGGGGGCCCAGTGTCGGGGGGCCCAGTGTCGGGGGGCCCAGTGTTGGTGGGCCCAGTGTCGGAGGGCCCAGTATCGGTGGGTGCAGTGTCAGGGGCCCAGTGTTGGGGGGCCCAGTGATGGGGGGCCCAGTGTTGGGGGGCCCAGTGTTGGTGGGCCCAGTGTCGGAGGGCCCAGTGTCGGGGGGCCCAGTGTCAGGGAGCCCAGTGTCAGGGGGCCCAGTGTTGGGGGCCCAGTGTTGGTGGGCCCAGTGTCGGTGGGCCCAGTGTCGGAGGGCCCAGTGTCTGGGGGCCCAGTGTCAGGGAGCCCAGTGTCGGGGGCCCAGTGTCGGGGGCCCAGTGTCGGGGGGCTCAGTGTCAGAGGGCCCAGTGTCGGGGGGGCCCAGTGTCGGGGGGCCCAGTGTCGGGGGCCCAGTGTTGGGGGGCCCAGTATCGGGGGGCTCAGTGTCAGAGGGCCCAGTGTCGGGGGGGCCCAGTGTCGGGGGGCCCAGTGTCGGGGGGCCCAGTGTCAGGGAGCCCAGTGTTGGGGGCCCAGTGTCGGTGGGCCCAGTGTCGGGGGGTCCAGTGTCGGGGGGCCCAGTGTTTGGGGGCCCAGTGTCGGTGGGTGCAGTGTCGGGGGGCCCAGTGTCGGGGGGCCCAGTGTCGGTGGGTGCAGTGTCGGTGGGCCCAGTGTCGGGGGGCCCAGTGTCGGGGGGCCCAGTGTCGGGGGCCCAGTGTCGGTCGGCCCAGTGTCGGGGGTTCCAGTATCGGTCGGCCCAGTGTCGGGGGGCCCAGTGATGGGGGGCCCAGTGTCTGGGGGCCCAGTGATGGGGGGCCCAGTGTCGGGGGGCCCAGTGTTGGGGGGCCCAGTGTCGGGGGGGGCCAGTGTCGGAGGGCCCAGTGTTGGGGGGCCCAGTGTCGGGGGGCCCAGTGTTGGGGGGCCCAGTGATGGGGGGCCCAGTGTCGGGGGGCCCAGTGTTGGGGGGCCCAGTGTCGGGGGGCCCAGTGATGGGGGGCCCAGTGTCGGGGGGCCCAGTGTTGGGGGGCCCAGTGTCGGGGGGCCCAGTGATGGGGGGCCCAGTGTCGGGGGGCCCAGTGTTGGGGGGCCCAGTGTCGGGGGGGGCCAGTGTCGGAGGGCCCAGTGTTGGGGGGCCCAGTGTCGGGGGGCCCAGCGTCGGAGGGCCCAGTGTTGGGGGGCCCAGTGTCGGGGGGCCCAGTGTCGGGGGGCCCAGTGTCGGGGGGCCCAGTGTTGGGGGGCCCAGTGTCGGAGGGCCCAGTGTCGGGGGCCCAGTGTCAGAGGGCCCAGTGTCGGGGGGGCCCAGTGTCGGGGGGCCCAGTGTCGGGGGCCCAGTGTTGGGGGGCCCAGTGTCGGGGGGCTCAGTGTCAGAGGGCCCAGTGTCGGGGGGGCCCAATGTCGGGGGGCCCAGTGTCGGGGGGCCCAGTGTCAGGGAGCCCAGTGTTGGGGGCCCAGTGTTGGGGGGCCCAGTGTCGGGGGGCTCAGTGTCAGAGGGCCCAGTGTCGGGGGGGCCCAGTGTCGGGGGCCCAGTGTCGGTGGGCCCAGTGTTGGGGGGCCCAGTGTCAGTGGGCCCAGTGTCGGGGGGCTCAGTGTCAGAGGGCCCAGTGTCGGGGGGGCCCAGTGTCGGGGGCCCAGTGTCGGTGGGCCCAGTGTCGGGGGGCCCAGTGTCGGAGGGCCCAGTGTCGGGGGCCCAGTGTCGGGGGGCCCAGTGTCGGAGGGCCCAGTGTCGGTGGGCCCAGTGTCGGTGGGCCAAGTGTCGGGGGGCCCAGTGTCGGGGGGCCCAGTGTCGGTGGCCCAGTGTCGGGGGGCCCAGTGTCGGGGGGCCCAGTGTCGGGGGCCCAGTGTCGGGGGGCCCAGTGTCGGGGGGCCCAGTGTTGGGGGCCCAGTGTTGGTGGGCCCAGTGTCAGTGGGCCCAGTGTCGGTGGGCCCAGTGTCGGGGGGCCCAGTGTCGGAGGGCCCAGTGTCGGTGGGTGCAGTGTCAGGGGCCCAGTGTTGGGGGGCCCAGTGATGGGGGGCCCAGTGTTGGGGGGCCCAGTGTTGGTGGGCCCAGTGTCGGTGGGCCCAGTGTCGGAGGGCCCAGTGTCGGGGGGCCCAGTGTCAGGGGGCCCAGTGTCAGGGAGCCCAGTGTCAGGGGGCCCAGTGTTGGGGGCCCAGTGTTGGTGTGCCCAGTGTCGGAGGGCCCAGTGTCTGGGGGCCCAGTGTCGGGGGCCCAGTGTCGGGGGCCCAGTGTCGGGGGGCTCAGTGTCAGAGGGCCCAGTGTCGGGGGGGCCCAGTGTCGGGGGGCCCAGTGTCGGGGGCCCAGTGTTGGGGGGCCCAGTGTCGGGGGGCTCAGTGTCAGAGGGCCCAGTGTCGGGGGGGCCCAGTGTCGGGGGGCCCAGTGTCGGGGGGCCCAGTGTCAGGGAGCCCAGTGTTGGGGGCCCAGTGTTGGGGGGCCCAGTGTCGGGGGGCTCAGTGTCAGAGGGCCCAGTGTCGGGGGGGCCCAGTGTCGGGGGCCCAGTGTCGGTGGGCCCAGTGTTGGGGGGCCCAGTGTCAGTGGGCCCAGTGTCGGGGGGCTCAGTGTCAGAGGGCCCAGTGTCGGGGGGGCCCAGTGTCGGGGGCCCAGTGTCGGTGGGCCCAGTGTCGGGGGGCCCAGTGTCGGAGGGCCCAGTGTCGGGGGGCCCAGTGTCGGAGGGCCCAGTGTCGGGGGCCCAGTGTCGGTGGGCCCAGTGTTGGGGGGCCCAGTGTCGGGGGGCCCAGTGTCGGGGGCCCAGTGTCGGGGGGCCCAGTGTCGGGGGGCCCAGTTTCGGGGGGCCCAGTGTCGGTGGGTGCAGTGTCGGTCAGCCCAGTGTCGGGGGGCCCAGTGTCGGGGGGCCCAGTGTCGGGGGGCCCAGTGTCGGTGGGCCCAGTGTCGGTGGGCCCAGTGTCGGGGGGCCCAGTGTCGGGGGATCCAGTGTCGGTGTGCCCAATGTCGGTGGGCCCAGTGTCGGGGGTTCCAGTGGCGGGGGGCCCAGTGTCGGTGGGCCCAGTGTCGGGGGGCCCAGTGTCGGAGGGCCCAGTGTCGGGGGGCCCAGTGTCGGAGGGCCCAGTGTCGGGGGGCCCAGTGTCGGGGGGCCCAGTTCGGTGGGCCCAGTGTCGGTGGGCCAAGTGTCGGGGGGCCCAGTGTCGGGGGCCCAGTGTCGGGGGGCCCAGTGTCGGGGGGCCCAGTGTCGGGGGCCCAGTGTCGGTGGGTCCAGTGTCGGTGGGCCCAGTGTCGGGGGTTCTAGTGTCGGGGGGCCCAGTGTCGGGGGTTCCAGTGTCGGGGGCCCAGTGTCGGGGGTTCCAGTGTCGGGGAGCCCAGTGTTTGGGGGCCCAGTGTCGGGGGGCCCAGTGTCGGGGGGCCCAGTGTCGGGGGTTCCAGTGTCGGGGGGCCCAGTGTCGGGGGACCCAGTGTTTGGGGGCCCAGTGTCGGGGGGCCCAGTGTCGGGGGGCCCAGTGTTGGTGGGTGCAGTGTCGGGGGGCCCAGTGTCGGGGGTTCCAGTGTCGGGGGGCCCAGTGCCGGGGGGCCCAGTGTTTGGGGGCCCAGTGTCGGTGGGACCAGTGTCGGTGGGCCCAGTGTCGGGGGGTCCAGTGTCGGGGGGCCCAGTGTTTGGGGGCCCAGTGTCGGGGGGCCCAGTGTCGGGGGGCCCAGTGTCGGTGGGTGCAGTGTCGGTGGGCCCAGTGTCGGGGGGCCCAGTGTCGGGGGGCCCAGTGTTGGGGGGCCCAGTGTCGGGGGCCCAGTGTCGGTCGGCCCAGTGTCGGGGGTTCCAGTATCGGTCGGCCCAGTGTCGGGGGGCCCAGTGATGGGGGGCCCAGTGTCTGGGGGCCCAGTGATGGGGGGCCCAGTGTCGGGGGGCCCAGTGTTGGGGGGCCCAGTGTTGGGGGGCCCAGTGTCGGGGGGCCCAGTGTTGGGGGGCCCAGTGATGGGGGGCCCAGTGTCGGGGGGCCCAGTGTTGGGGGGCCCAGTGTCGGGGGGCCCAGTGATGGGGGGCCCAGTGTCGGGGGGCCCAGTGTTGGGGGGCCCAGTGTCGGGGGGCCCAGTGATGGGGGGCCCAGTGTCGGGGGGCCCAGTGTTGGGGGGCCCAGTGTCGGGGGGGGCCAGTGTCGGAGGGCCCAGTGTTGGGGGGCCCAGTGTCGGGGGGCCCAGCGTCGGAGGGCCCAGTGTTGGGGGGCCCATTGTCGGGGGGCCCAGTGTCGGGGGGACCAGTGTTGGGGGGCCCAGTGTTGGGGGGCCCAGTGTCGGGGGGCCCAGTGTCGGTGGGCCCAGTGTCGGAGGGCCCAGTGTTGGGGGGCCCAGTGTCGGGGGTTCCAGTGTCGGTCGGTCCAGTGTCGGTCGGCCCAGTGTCGGGGGGCCCAGTGTCGGGGGGCCCAGTGTCGGGGGTTCCAGTGTCGGGGGCCCAGTGTCGGGGGGCCCAGTGTCGGGGGGCCCAGTGTCGGTCGGCCCAGTGTCGGGGGGCCCAGTGTCGGGGGGCCCAGTGTCGGTCGGCCCAGTGTCGGGGGGCCCAGTGTCGGGGGGCGCAGTGTCGGTGGGCCCAGTGTCGGGGGGCGCAGTGTCGGTGGGCCCAGTGTCGGGGGTTCCAGTGTCGGAGGGCTCAGTGTCGGGGGGCCCAGTGTCGGAGGGCCCAGTGTCGATGGGCCCAGTGTCGGGGGGCCCAGTGGCGGTGGGCCCAGTGTCGGGGGGCCCAGTGTCGGGGGGCCCAGTGTCGGGGGGCCCAGTGTCGGTGGGCCCAGTGTTGGGGGGCCCAGTGTCGGGGGGCCCAGTGTCGGGGGGCCCAGTTTCGGGGGGCCCAGTGTCGGTGGGTGCAGTGTCGGTCAGCCCAGTGTCGGGGGGCCCAGTGTCGGGGGCCCAGTGTCGGGGGGCCCAGTGTCGGGGGGCCCAGTGTCGGTGGGCCCAGTGTCGGGGGGCCCAGTGTCGGGGGATCCAGTGTCGGTGTGCCCAATGTCGGTGGGCCCAGTGTCGGGGGTTCCAGTGGCGGGGGGCCCAGTGTCGGTGGGCCCAGTGTCGGGGGGCCCAGTGTCGGAGGGCCCAGTGTCGGGGGGCCCAGTGTCGGAGGGCCCAGTGTCGGGGGGCCCAGTGTCGGGGGGCCCAGTGTCGGGGGGCCCAGTGTCGGTGGGCCCAGTGTCGGTGGGCCAAGTGTCGGGGGGCCCAGTGTCGGGGGCCCAGTGTCGGGGGGCCCAGTGTCGGGGGGCCCAGTGTCGGGGGGCCCAGTGTCGGGGGCCCAGTGTCGGTGGGTCCAGTGTCGGTGGGTCCAGTGTCGGTGGGCCCAGTGTCGGGGGTTCTAGTGTCGGGGGGCCCAGTGTCGGGGGTTCCAGTGTCGGGGGCCCAGTGTCGGGGGTTCCAGTGTCGGGGAGCCCAGTGTTTGGGGGCCCAGTGTCGGGGGGCCCAGTGTCGGGGGGCCCAGTGTCGGGGGGTGCAGTGTCGGGGGGCCCAGTGTCGGGGGTTCCAGTGTCGGGGGGCCCAGTGTCGGGGGACCCAGTGTTTGGTGGCCCAGTGTCGGGGGGCCCAGTGTCGGGGGGCCCAGTGTCGGTGGGTGCAGTGTCGGGGGGCCCAGTGTCGGGGGTTCCAGTGTCGGGGGGCCCAGTGCCGGGGGGCCCAGTGTTTGGGGGCCCAGTGTCGGTGGGACCAGTGTCGGTGGGCCCAGTGTCGGGGGGTCCAGTGTCGGGGGGCCCAGTGTTTGGGGGCCCAGTGTCGGTGGGTGCAGTGTCGGGGGGCCCAGTGTCGGGGGGCCCAGTGTCGGTGGGTGCAGTGTCGGTGGGCCCAGTGTCGGGGGGCCCAGTGTCGGGGGGCCCAGTGTTGGGGGGCCCAGTGTCGGGGGCCCAGTGTCGGTCGGCCCAGTGTCGGGGGTTCCAGTATCGGTCGGCCCAGTGTCGGGGGGCCCAGTGATGGGGGGCCCAGTGTCTGGGGGCCCAGTGATGGGGGGCCCAGTGTCGGGGGGCCCAGTGTTGGGGGGCCCAGTGTCGGGGGGGGGCCAGTGTCGGAGGGCCCAGTGTTGGGGGGCCCAGTGTCGGGGGGCCCAGTGTTGGGGGGCCCAGTGATGGGGGGCCCAGTGTCGGGGGGCCCAGTGTTGGGGGGCCCAGTGTCGGGGGGCCCAGTGATGGGGGGCCCAGTGTCGGGGGGCCCAGTGTTGGGGGGCCCAGTGTCGGGGGGCCCAGTGATGGGGGGCCCAGTGTCGGGGGGCCCAGTGTTGGGGGGCCCAGTGTCGGGGGGGGCCAGTGTCGGAGGGCCCAGTGTTGGGGGGCCCAGTGTCGGGGGGCCCAGCGTCGGAGGGCCCAGTGTTGGGGGGCCCATTGTCGGGGGGCCCAGTGTCGGGGGGACCAGTGTTGGGGGGCCCAGTGTTGGGGGGCCCAGTGTCGGGGGGCCCAGTGTCGGTGGGCCCAGTGTCGGAGGGCCCAGTGTTGGGGGGCCCAGTGTCGGGGGTTCCAGTGTCGGTCGGTCCAGTGTCGGTCGGCCCAGTGTCGGGGGGCCCAGTGTCGGGGGGCCCAGTGTCGGGGGTTCCAGTGTCGGTCGGCCCAGTGCCGGAGGGCCCAGTGTCGGGGGGCCCAGTGTCGGGGGTTCCAGTGTCGGTCGGCCCAGTGTCGGAGGGCCCAGTGTCGGGGGCCCAGTGTCGGGGGGCCCAGTGTCGGGGGGCCCAGTGTCGGTCGGCCCAGTGTCGGGGGGCCCAGTGTCGGTCGGCCCAGTGTCGGGGGGCCCAGTGTCGGGGGGCGCAGTGTCGGTGGGCCCAGTGTCGGGGGGCGCAGTGTCGGTGGGCCCAGTGTCGGGGGTTCCAGTGTCGGTCGGCCCAGTGTCGGAGGGCTCAGTGTCGGGGGGCCCAGTGTCGGAGGGCCCAGTGTCGATGGGCCCAGTGTCGGGGGGCCCAGTGTCGGGGGGCCCAGTGGCGGTGGGCCCAGTGTCGGGGGGCCCAGTGTCGGGGGGCCCAGTGTCGGGGGGCCCAGTGTCAGGGGCCCAGTGTTGGTGGGTGCAGTGTCAGGGGCCCAGTGTCGGGGGGCCCAGTGTTGGGGGGTGCAGTGTCGGGGGGCCCAGTGTCAGGGGGCCCGGTGTCGGGGGGCCCAGTGTCGGGGGGCCCAGTGTCGGTGGGCCCAGTGTCAGGGGGCCCGGTGTCGGGGGGCCCGGTGTCGGGGGGCCCAGTGTCGGGGGGCCCAGTGTCGGGGGGCCCAGTGTCGGTGGGTGCAGTGTCGGTGGGCCCAGTGTCGGTGGGTGCAGTGTCGGTGGGCCCAGTGTTGGGGGGCCCAGTGTCGGGGGGCCCAGTGTCGGGGGGCCCAGTGTCGGTCGGCCCAGTGTTGGGGGCCCAGTGTCGGGGGGCCCAGTGTCGGTCGGCCCAGTGTTGGGGGGCCCAGTGTCGGTGGGCCCAGTGTTGGGGGGGCCCAGTGTCGGGGGTTCCAGTGTCGGAGGGCCCAGTGCCAGGGGGGCCCAGTGTCGGTGGGCCCAGTGTCGGGGGCCCATTGTCGGGGGGCCCAGTGTCGGAGGGCCCAGTGCCAGGGGGCCCAGTGTTGGGGGGCCCAGTGTCGGTCGGCCCAGTGTCGGGGGTTCCAGTGTCGGTCGGCCCAGTGTCGGGGGGCCCAGTGTCGGTGGGCCCAGTGTTTGGGCGCCCAGTGTTTGGGCGCCCAGTGTCGGGGGGCCCAGTGTCGGTCGGCCCAGTGTTGGGGGGCCCAGTGTTGGGGGGCCCAGTGTTGGGGGGCCCAGTGTCGGTCGGCCCAGTGTCGGGGTTTCCAGTGTCGGTCGGCCCAGTGTTGGGGGCCCCAGTGTCGGGGGGCCCAGTGTTGGGGGGCCCAGTGTCGGTGGGCCCAGTGTCGGGGGGCCCAGTGTCGGTCGGCCCAGTGTTGGGGGCCCCAGTGTTGGGGGGCCCAGTGTCGGTGGACCCAGTGTCGGGGTTTCCAGTGTCGGTCGGCCCAGTGTTGGGGGCCCCAGTGTCGGGGGGCCCAGTGTTGGGGGGCCCAGTGTCGGTAGGCCCAGTGTTGGGGGGCCCAGTGTTGGGGGGGCCCAGTGTTGGGGGGCCCAGTGTCGGTCGGCCCAGTGTCGGGGGTTCCAGTGTCGGTCGGCCCAGTGTCGGGGGGCCCAGTGTCGGTGGGCCCAGTGTTTGGGCGCCCAGTGTTTGGGCGCCCAGTGTCGGGGGGCCCAGTGTCGGTCGGCCCAGTGTTGGGGGGCCCAGTGTTGGGGGGCCCAGTGTTGGGGGGCCCAGTGTCGGTCGGCCCAGTGTCGGGGTTTCCAGTGTCGGTCGGCCCAGTGTTGGGGGCCCCAGTGTCGGGGGGCCCAGTGTTGGGGGGCCCAGTGTCGGTGGGCCCAGTGTCGGGGGGCCCAGTGTCGGTCGGCCCAGTGTTGGGGGCCCCAGTGTTGGGGGGCCCAGTGTCGGTGGACCCAGTGTCGGGGTTTCCAGTGTTGGTCGGCCCAGTGTTGGGGGCCCCAGTGTCGGGGGGCCCAGTGTTGGGGGGCCCAGTGTCGGTAGGCCCAGTGTTGGGGGGCCCAGTGTTGGGGGGGCCCAGTGTTGGGGGGCCCAGTGTCGGTCGGCCCAGTGTCGGGGGTTCCAGTGTCGGTCGGCCCAGTGTTGGGGGGCCCAGTGTCGGGGGCCCAGTGTTGGGGGGCCCAGTGTCGGTGGGCCCAGTGTCGGGGGGCCCAGTGTTGGGGGGCCCAGTGTCGGTGGGCCCAGTGTCGGGGGGCCCAGTGTTGGGGGGCCCAGTGTCGGGGGGCCCAGTGACGGTGGGCCCAGTGTCGGGGGGCCCAGTGTTGGGGGGCCCAGTGTCGGGGGGCCCAGTGTCGGTGGGCCCAGTGTCGGGGGGCCCAGTGTCGGGGGGCCCAGTGTCGGGGGGCCCAGTGTCGGTGGGCCCAGTGTCGGGGGGCCCAGTGTCGGGGGGCCCAGTGTCGGGGGGCCCAGTGTCGGGGGGCCCAGTGTCGGGGGGCCCAGTGTCGGGGGCCCAGTGTCGGGGGGCCCAGTGTCGGGGGGCCCAGTGTCGGTGGGCCCAGTGTCGGGGGGCCCAGTGTCAGGGGCCCAGTGTCGGTGGGTGCAGTGTCAGGGGCCCAGTGTCGGGGGTCCCAGTGTTGGGGGGTGCAGTGTCGGGGGGCCCAGTGTCAGGGGGCCCGGTGTCGGGGGGCCCAGTGTCGGGGGGCCCAGTGTCGGGGGGCCCAGTGTCAGGGGGCCCGGTGTCGGGGGGCCCAGTGTCGGAGGGCCCAGTGTCGGGGGGCCCAGTGTCGGGGGGCCCAGTGTCGGGGGGCCCAGTGTCGGAGGGCCCAGTGCCGGGGGGGGCAGTGTTGGGGGGGCCCAGTGTCGGGGGGCCCAGTGTCGGGGGGCCCAGTGTCGGGGGGCCCAGTGTCGGGGGGCCCAGTGTCGGTGGGTGCAGTGTCGGTGGGCCCAGTGTCGGTGGGTGCAGTGTCGGTGGGCCCAGTGTTGGGGGGCCCAGTGTCGGGGGGCCCAGTGTCGGGGGGCCCAGTGTCGGGGGGCCCAGTGTCGGTCGGCCCAGTGTTGGGGGCCCAGTGTCGGGGGGCCCAGTGTCGGTCGGCCCAGTGTTGGGGGGCCCAGTGTCGGGGGGCCCAGTGTCGGTGGGCCCAGTGTTGGGGGGGCCCAGTGTCGGGGGTTCCAGTGTCGGAGGGCCCAGTGCCAGGGGGGCCCAGTGTCGGTGGGCCCAGTGTCGGGGGCCCAGTGTCGGGGGGCCCAGTGTCGGAGGGCCCAGTGCCAGGGGGCCCAGTGTTGGGGGGCCCAGTGTCGGTCGGCCCAGTGTCGGGGGTTCCAGTTTCGGTCGGCCCAGTGTCGGGGGGCCCAGTGTCGGTGGGCCCAGTGTTTGGGCGCCCAGTGTTTGGGCGCCCAGTGTCGGGGGGCCCAGTGTCGGTCGGCCCAGTGTTGGGGGGCCCAGTGTTGGGGGGCCCAGTGTTGGGGGGCCCAGTGTCGGTCGGCCCAGTGTCGGGGTTTCCAGTGTCGGTCGGCCCAGTGTTGGGGGCCCCAGTGTCGGGGGGCCCAGTGTTGGGGGGCCCAGTGTCGGTGGGCCCAGTGTCGGGGGGCCCAGTGTCGGTCGGCCCAGTGTTGGGGGCCCCAGTGTTGGGGGGCCCAGTGTCGGTGGGCCCAGTATCGGGGTTTCCAGTGTCGGTCGGCCCAGTGTTGGGGGCCCCAGTGTCGGGGGGCCCAGTGTTGGGGGGCCCAGTGTCGGTGGGCCCAGTGTTGGGGGGCCCAGTGTTGGGGGGGCCCAGTGTTGGGGGGCCCAGTGTCGGTCGGCCCAGTGTCGGGGGTTCCAGTGTCGGTCGGCCCAGTGTTGGGGGGCCCAGTGTCGGGGGGCCCAGTGTTGGGGGGCCCAGTGTCGGTGGGCCCAGTGTCGTGGGGCCCAGTGTTGGGGGGCCCAGTGTCGGTTGGCCCAGTGTTGGGGGGCCCAGTGTTGGGGGGCCCAGTGTTGGGGGGCCCAGTGTCGGTGGGCCCAGTGTCGGTGGGCCCAGTGTCGGGGGGCCCAGTGTTGGGGGGCCCAGTGTCGGTGGGCCCAGTGTCGGGGGGCCCAGTGTTGGGGGGCCCAGTGTCGGGGGGCCCAGTGTCGGGGGGCCCAGTGTCGTGGTGGAGATCAGACACGTTCTGCGCATGCGCCCCTGGCCACCAGAATCATGCCGGACGAGGGGTGGTCCCGGATAAGAGAGTCCCGGATAAGGCAGGTCCAACCTGTATTGGGAATGTTTTTCTGCTGATTTTTTCTCCTCTCTCAGGGCGCTCCCAGACCGGCTGTCTAGCTCGGGATTTTCCCATGCTCAGCCGCCCTAGCACCCTGAGGTATGAGTGGAACACCTCCCTCCGCGCTCCGGGCCCAGCTGATGAATTTTGCGGCCGCCGACGCAAACCATTTTCCGGCGCTAAATGTCCCGGCCCACCGCCATTCGCGCCATAATTAGCATCAGGCCAAATTCCCAGCCCAGTAGTGTGCGCGTGCAATCTGGCATTTAAAGCCACGAGACTAAAAAGGCGGACAAGGAAACAGACCAACAACACTGGCCAATGGTCACACCGACCCAGGCTCATTGTGACCGGTGGCTCAATGAACTCAACATCACACCATCCACTCACCTCACTCGACAATGCCCACTCTGACCAGTGTCTCCACTAACTGATTCCGGGGATGAGGGGGTTGACTTATGAGGCTAGGTTGAGTAGGTTGGCCCTCTACTCATTGGAGTTCAGAAGAATGAGAGTTGATCTTATTGAAATGTATAAGGTTCTGAGGGGGCTCGACAAGGTGGATGCAGAGAGGATGTTTCCACTCAGAGGGGAAACTAAAACTAGGGGGCATAGTCTCAGAATAAGGGGCCGCCCATTTAAAACTGAGATGAGGAGGAATTTCTTCTCTCAGAGGGTTGTAAATCTGTGGAATTCTCTGCCCCAGAGAGCTGTGGAGGCTGGGTCATTGAATATATTTAAGGTGGAGTTGGACAGATTTTTGAGCGATAAGGGAGTCAAGGGAGCGGGCAGGGAAATGGAGCTGAGTCCATGATCAGATCAGCCATGATCTTATTAAATGGCGGAGCAGGCTCGAGGGGCCGAATGGCCGACTCCTGCTCCTATTTCTGATGTTCTTATGTTCTTATGTCACACATGGCCCCATTGACCTGTGACCCCTGGAGCTCAGGATCACATGGACCGCTGGGTCCTCAAAAACACAGGATTTCTCCGTCCAAATACTCAGTTCAACACTCGTGGCGTAAGAACATAAGAAATTGGAGCAGGAGTCGGCTATTCGGCCCCTCGAGCCTGCACCGCCGTTCAATGAGATCACGGCTGATCTTCGACCTCAACTCCACTTTCCCGCCCAATCCCAATATCCCTTAATATCCAAAAATCTATCGATCCCAGCCTTGACTTTACTCAATGACTGAGCCTCCATGGCCCTCTGGGGCAGAGAATTCCAAAGATTTGCCATCCTCTGAGTGAAGAAATTTCTCCTCATCTCAGTCCTAAATGGCCGACCCCCTTATCCTGAGACTGTGTGACCCCTGGTTCTAGACTCCCCAGCCCGGGGGGAAAACACCCTCCCTGCATCTACCCTGTCAAGCCCCCTCAGAATCTTCCATGTTTCCTCCTTCCTTATGTCATGTATGTAGACCATGTATACTAACCGTAGAGTCATATAAGATGTGCCACCAGAGGGCACTGCGGTGGGAGACCTGAGGGTCACCTGCATAGGTGTGCATCGGGCCCAGTATAAAAGGCCTCACTCTGGAGTTACAATAAATGGGACTAAGGTCACAACAGCTCAAGTACAATACTGGACCTCGAGGAGTCCTTCATATGAGTATTAAAGATATAACACCTGACATCCTTCCTTAGGTAAGGAGACCAGAACTGTGCACAGTACGCCATTGTTCTGAATTCTCTCTGCCTCCATATCTCTCTTCTCACTTTCCAAAACACCTGCAAACCTTTTTGTTGGACTATGTGTTTGGTTACCGCCCAGTTCATCTCCTTTTACGCCTCATTACACCTCCGCAAAGCACCTTCAGTTGCTTACTACGTCGAAGGTGCTGTATAAGTGCAAGTTATTATTTACCCGGATCGTCAATAATTGGCTCAGTTCGGGTTTGTGGCAGATGCACTCTGCTCCAAAAAGAAAGCCTTGCATTTATATAGCGCCTTTCACAAGCTCAGGATGTCCCAAAGCGCCTCGCAGCCAATGAAGTACTTTTGGAGTGCAGTCACTGTTGTCCAGCTATACAGGGTACTGGTGAGGCCACACCTGGAGTACTGCGTGCAGTTTTGGTTTCCATATTTACGAAAGGTTATACTTGCTGTGGAGGCAGTTCAGAGAAGGTTCACTCGGTTGATTCCGGGGATGAGGGGGTTCACTTATGAGGAAAGGCTGAGGAGTTCAGAAGAATGAGAGGTGATCTTATCGAAATGTATAAGATTATGAGGGGGCTTGACAAGGTGGATGCAGAGAGGATGTTTCCACTGATGGGGGAGACCAGAACTAGGGGGGCATAATCTTAGAATAAGGGGCCGCCCATTTAAAACCAAGATGAGCAGGAATTTCTTCTCTCAGAGGGTTGTAAGTCTGTGGAATTCGGTGGTGGTGTGAGCTGTGTGGAGGGAGCTAGGAGGCTGCAGGGTGACTTGGACAGGTTAGGTGAGTGGGCAAATGCATGGCAGATGCAGTATAATGTGGATAAATGTGAGGTTATCCACTTTGGGGGCAAAAACGCAAAGACAGAATATTATCTGAATGGCGGCAGATTAGGAAAGGGGAGGTGCAACGAGACCTGGGTGTCATGGTTCATCAGTCATTGAAAGTTGGCATGCAGGTACAGCAGGCGGTGAAGAAAGCAAATGGTACGTTGGCCTTCATAGCGAGAGGATTTGAGTATAGGAGCAGGGAGGTCTTAGTACAGTTGTACAGGGGCTTGGTGAGGCCTCACCTGGAATATTATGTTCAGTTTTGGTCTCCTAATCTGAGGAAGGACGTTCTGGCTATTGAGGGAGTGCAGCGAAGGTTCACCAGACTGATTCCCGGGGTTGCTGGACTGTCATATGAGTAGAGACTGGATCAACTGGGCCTTTATACACTGGAGTTTAGAAGGATGAGAGGGGATCTCATAGAAACATATAAAATTCTGATGAAACTGGACAGGTTAGATGCAGGAAGAATGTTCCCGATGTTGGGGAAGTCCAGAACCAGGGGACACAGTCTTAGGATAAGGGTTAGGCCATTTCGAACTGAGATGAGGAGAAACTTCTTCACTCAGAGAGTTGTTAACCTGTGGAATTCCCTGCCGCAGAGAGTTGTTGATGCCAGTTCATTGGCTATATTCAAGAGGGAGTTAGATATGGCTCTTATGGCTAGGGATCAAGGGGTATGGAGAGAAAGCAGGAATGGGGTACTGAGGGAATGATCAGCCATGATCTTATTGAATGGTGGTGCAGGCTCGAAGGGCCGAATGGCCTACTCCTGCACTTATTTTCTATGTTTCTATGTTTCTGTGTCTCAGAGAGCTGTGGAAGCCGGGACATTGAATAAATTTAAGACAGAGATAGACAGTTTCTTAACCGATAAGGGGATAAGGGGTTATGGGGAGCGGGCGGGGAAGTGGAGCTGAGTCCATGATCGGATCAGCCATGATCGTATTAAATGGCAGAGCAGGCTCAAGGGGCCGTATAGCCTACTCCTGCTTCTATTTCTTATGTACTTATATAATGTGGGAGACGCAGCAGCCAATTTGCGCACAGCAAGCTCCCACTAACAGTGATGTGATAATGACCCAGATCATCTGTTTTAGTGATGTTGGTTGAGGGATAAATATTGGCCCGAGGACACCGGGGAGAACTCCCCCTGCTCTTCTTTGAACTAGTGGGACCTTTTACGTCCACCTGAGAGGGCAGACGGGGCCTCGGTTTAACGTCTCATCCGAAAGATGGCGCTGTAATAAATCGAGAATCGAGAGAAATTGCGATTTATAAAAGAAACAATGATTTAGTAAGCGATGTGAGTGTGTCAGCTCAGGAGACACAGAAAGATTAAGGTCGTTGCGAGATCAGTACACGAAAAACAGGCCTTCAAGCAGGCGTAACTAAACTGATAAGGAAGGTCACAGTGAACTGTGGAACAAACATTGTCTATGAAAGGACAACAAGAGATTCAGAAAGAGATAAGGAACAAAATGACCTCATGGGTACCCTCTCCCCTGTGATTGGAAAATTGAATGGGTGAAAATGATTGAGGCAGCAGTATCCACTGGCCCACCCAAATAAATGGCCAGCGGAGAGGGAGAGAAAGAGGCAGATGAGGGGAGGGGTTCCTTGGAGGTGACCCCATTCTGGTTCCGGCCTAACACCTCCACCCAAATTGCATCCATTTTGAGAAGTGCTTATTCTCTCTCTCTGGGAGAAATCCCCTGGGAGGACAGACGCACCAACGTTAATGTCCTCGACCAGGCCAACATCCCCAGCATCGAAGCACTGACCACACTCGACCAGCTCCGCTGGGCGGGCCACATTGTCCGCATGCCCCCCGACACGAGACTCCCAAAGCAAGCGCTCTACTCGGAACTCTTTCACGGCAAACGGGCCAAAGGTGGGCAGAGGAAACGTTACAGGGACCACCCTCAAAGCCTCCCTGATAAAGTGCAACATCCCCCACCGACACCTGGGAGTCCCTGGCCCAAAGACCAGTCCGCCCTAAGTGGAGGAAGTGCATCCGGGAGGGCGCTGAGCACCTCGAGTCTCGTCGCCGAGAGCGCGCAGAAACCAAGCGCAGGCAGCGGAAGGAGCGTGCGGCAAACCAGTCCCACCCTCCCCTTCCCTCAACCACTGTCTGTCCCACCTGTGACAGGGACTGTGGTTCCCGTATTGGACTGTTCAGCCACATAAGGACTCATTTTTGGAGTGGAAGCAAGTCTTCCTCGATTCCGAGGGATTGCCTGTGATGATTATTCTCTCTCTGTCTCTCATTTCTGCTCAAACTCATTTGCGTGTCAACCAACGCATAATCCGCCCTGAACCATCCAATCGGATGATGCTTTAGAAAGCCCCTTACTTTTTAAATTGTACGCTGGAAAATATTCCGTGATTATATTTAAGAGTGGTAACTTGGTGTCGTTTGATTACTGCAGCTGAAAATGAACTTATCACGAGAAATATGCATTTTTAAAAGAGCATGTCTGGGCCACAAGTTTATAATAGGAGCAGGAGTCGGCCATTCGGCCCCTCGAGCCTGCTCCGCCATTCAATGAGATCACGGCTGATCTTCGACCTCAACTCCACTTTCCCGCCCAATCCCCATATCCCTCGATTCCCTTAGTTCCCCAAAATCTACCGATCTCAGCCTTGAATTTACTCATTGACTGAGCCTCCACAGCCCTCTGGGGCAGAGAATGCCAAAGATTCACCCCCCTCTGAGTGAAGAAATTCCTCCTCATCTCAGTCCTAAATGGACGACCCCCTTATCCTGAGACTGTGTGACCCCTGGTTCTAGACTCCCCAGCCCAGGGGGGGAAACACCCTCCCTGCATCTACCCTGTCAAGCCCCCTGTAAGAATTGTGTCTGTTTCAAATGAGATCACCTCTCATTCTTCTAAACTCCAGAGAATATCGGCTCAATCTGTTCAATCTCTCCTCATAGGACAATCCCCCCCATCCCAGGAATCAGTCTGGTGAACCTTTGTTGCACTCCCTCAATGGCAAGTATATCCTTCCTTAGGTAAGGAGACCCCAAACTGTACACAATACTCCAGGTGTGGTCTCACCAGGGCCCTGTATAATCGCAGTCAGACGTCTTTACTCTTATACTCAAAGCCTCCTGTAATAAAGGCCAACATTCCATTTGCTTTCTGAATCCCTTGCTGTACCTGCAGGTTAACTTTCAGTGATTGGTGTACAAGACCACCCAGGTCCCTCTGAACACCAACATTTCTCGATCTCTTGCCATTCAAAAAAGGTCCTAGCTTTCCTGTTTTTCCTACCAAACATCACCCTTCTCCACATTGTATTCCGTTTGCCGTATTCTTGCCCACTCAGTCGACCTGTCTCTATCTCTGTGCAACCTCTTTGCGTCCTCCTCACAACTCACGTTCCCACCTCATGTTGTATCATCGGCAAAGCTGTGAGTAACCCGCTTTTAAAACGACTGAAAATGACTTTAATAAACCGCACGGAACTACTTGCTGGTTATATTGGTACAGTCGCCAGTTTCTGAATTTTTTTTTAATATTCACAGGGGGATAAAAATTCAGTCGGAGGACTCCAAAGGCGACAATGTCGGGCGGCCGGTAAAGTTAGGACGCGCTTATTTGTACTGCCAAAATGGCCGCCATGCCCCACCCTTTGTCTCTGATTGGTCCCCTTGGAGGATAAACCACACCCTGAAGTTTCACAGGAATGTATAACTGGAACCGCCCATCCCAAGGGCTCACTGACTTTGCAAATTGTAACTCGGTCCACTTTGACTTCCTGAAGCGACAGAGGACAGAGCTCCCCAGAAGACAGCGAGGGCCAGCCAAAGTGCCTTACCCCAGTCCAAGTACATCCTTTCCCCCCACAACTCCTCATAAAAGGGGCACATTGTGTGCAGATTGTTAACAGGTTTATTGGGTATGAAGTGAATAGTGACAGTGTCGAGACTTCTGGATATCATCCACTCCAACAATGTCCCTTGTAGGGGGTTGGAAGAACGTGATCCATCTTCCCCAAGTTCCCTCTCTCCCCTCCGATCCCACTCCCCGCTACGCCGGGTCTCTCTCTCCCCCAGCCCCCAGCCTCTCCCCCACCTCCCCCAGCCTCTCTTTCTACCCCCCCCAGTCTCTCTCTCCTCCCCAGCCTCTCTCCCCACCAGTCTCTCTCCCCCCCCCATCTCTCTCTCTCCCCCCCAGCCTCTCTACCCCCCCCAGTCTCTCTCTCTCCCCCCCAGTCTCTCTCTCTCCCCCCCAGTCTCTCTCTTCCCCCCCAGTCTCTCTCTCCCCCCACAGCCTCTCTCTCCCCCCCAGTCTCTCTCTTCCCCCCCAGTCTCTCTCTCCCCCCACAGCCTCTCTCCCCCCCCAGCCTCTCTCCCCCCCCGCAGCCTGTCTCCCCCCCCAGCCTCTCTTCCCCCCAGCCTCTCTCCCCCCAGTCTCTCTCCCCCCCCAGCTTCTCCCCCCCTTCAGGCTCTCTCCCCCCCAGCCTCTCTCCCCCCACTCTCTCTCCCCCCCAGCCTCTCCCCTGTCCACTCTCTCCCCTCCAGTCTCTCTCCCCCCCAGTCTCTCTCTCCCCCCCAGCCTCTCTCCCCTCCAGCCTCTCTCCCCTCCAGCCTCTCTCACCCCCTCAGTCTCTCCCCTCCAGCCTCTCTCCCCCCAGCCTCTCTCACCCCCTCAGTCTCTCCCCCCACCCAGCCTCTCTCCCCTCCAGCCTCTCTCACCCCCTCAGTCTCTTCCTGCCACCCAGCCTCTCTCCCCTCCAGCCTCTCTCCCCTCCAGCCTCTCTCACCCCCTCAGTCTCTCCCCTCCAGCCTCTCTCCCCCCCAGCCTCTCTCTCACCCCCTCAGTCTCTCCCCCCCAGCCTCTCTCGCACCCCCTCAGTTTCTCCCCCCCAGCCTCTCTCCCCCCCCAGCCTCTCTACACCTCCCAACCTCTCTCTCTCCCCCCCTAGCCTCTATCCCCCTCCAGCCTCTCTCCCCCCAGCCTCTCTCTCACCCCCTCAGTCTCTCCCCCCTCCAGCCTCTCTCCCCCCAGCCTCTCTCTCACCACCTCAGTCTCTCCCCCCTACCCTGCCTCTCCCCCCCAGCCTCTCTCCCCCCAGCCTCTCTCTCACCCCCTCCAGCCTCTCTCCCCCTCCAGCCTCTCTCCCCCCAGCCTCTCTCTCACCCCCTCAGTCTCTCCCCCCCCAGCCTCTCTCGCACCCCCTCAGTATCTCCCCCCTCCAGATTCTCCCCCCCAGCCTCTCTCACCCACCCCCTCAGTCTCTCCCCCCTCCAGCCTCTCTCCCCCCAGCCTCTCTCTCACCACCTCAGTCTCTCCCCCCCACCCTGCCTCTCCCCCCCAGCCTCTCTCCCCCAGCCTCTCTCTCACCCCCTCCAGCCTCTCTCCCCCCCAGCCTCTCTCCCCCAGCCTCTCTCTCACCCCCTCCAGCCTCTCTCCCCCTCCAGCCTCTCTCCCCCCAGCCTCTCTCTCACCCCCTCAGTCTCTCCCCCCCCAGCCTCTCTCACACCCCCTCAGTCTCTCCCCCCTCCAGCTTCTCCCCCCCAGCCTCTCTCTCACCCCCTCAGTCACTCCCCCCCAGCCTCTCTCTCACCCCCTCAGTCTCTCCTCCCCAGCCTCTCTCCCCTCCTCCAGCCTCTCTCCCCCACCAGCCTCTCTCTCACCTCCTCAGTCTCTCCCCCCCAGTCTCTCTCTGCCCCCCCAGCCTCTCTTCCCCTCCAGCCTCGCTCTCCCCCCACAGCCTCTCTTTCACTCCCTCAGTCTCTCACCCCCCAGTCTCTCTCCCCCTGCCAACCTCTGTCCCCCTCCAGCCTCTCTCCCCCTCCCAGCCTCTCTCCCCCCCCCCAGCCTCTCTCTCTCACCATCGCCGCCCCCCCCCCCCTGCTGGGCAGGGATTGAGTCAGAGCCTCAAATCCTGCTTCTGGCACCATACGGATGGAATGGTTTGGCTGGGAGGTGGGGGCGGAGCTTGAGAGAGGGGGCGGGGCTTGTCGCCTGTCGGTCAAAAAAGTGCAGTACAAATAGTTAGTCCCCTATATTTAGCGGCGGAACATTTTTAGCGACGGGAACTAGCAACATTCAGTGGTTGTGCCCCGAGAGTGGGGCGGGGGGTCTCGAGGAGAAGCGTCCCACACCTCTCTCAGGGCGCGAGGCCGGGGGAGCAACTGAATGTCCCGTTTGTTAAAGAGTCGGCTTCGGACCGCCCTGAGAGAGGCCTCCTGCAAAAAAAAACAAATCGGAACACAAAACATCCCCGGTACATTACTCCCCCCAAATAAAGTTAAATCGCAGAAATATATATTTATCACCCGCACTCACCTGGTGCAGTCATTGCTTCCCTGTCGCGCGCCGGAACAGCTCTACTCGCCAGCGTTCTCCAGCGGGGTCACTAGGGGGCGCTATGGGTGCCTCGCTAACCGAATGTCGCCCCCGTGTGGATACTGCGGGGGGAGGGGGGGGCGTTGCACACCTCGCGCAGCACTTCCGGGCGATACTGCTCAGCACCGCCGATACTGGTACGCCGAATTTGCCGGGCGGCGCGAATTCCGACGCTCGCGGCCGCAGACCCTTCAGCGCCCCCCTGTAGCACCCCTCGCGAGTGGGCGCTATCGAACCGAATTTCTCCACCGAGAGCTTTTAAAGGGAGCCGACTGGGCCCAGGAGAACCGGTTTTGATTTTAAGAGCCTCCTCGAAAGGCCGCAAACAGGCGCAATTAGCGTGAAATCACCGACCGCGGCGATTAATTCGACCTGGGGGGGTGGGGCGGGAGCGGGGCCGACTTCCAGCATGCTATTTTTTTTTTAAAAGCAGATGGTGGAAACTGGATTGGCGCTGAACATAACAAAAACAGTCGATCTGGTCGTTTATCACATTGCTGAGTGTGGGAGCTTGCTGTGCTCTGCACAAATTGTAGCTTTTCCCGCATTACAGCAGTGACTACACTGAGTGCTTCATTGGCTGTAAAGTGCTTTGGGACGCCCGTTGGTCGTGAAAGGCACTATATAAATGCAAGTCTTTCTTTAAGCCCTCAATATGCTGTGGGAGTACAGATGCAGCCTTTGTCTGCCGACTATACGGTACATAATTGTGCAGTAAGTTGCTAATTTTTGGTTGATTTGATACTGTTTTATCGGCATTGCACATTTCTCTCGCTCTTCACCTCTCTCTCCCTTTCTCTTTCTTTCTTTCTCTCTCTCTTTCTTTCTCCCTGTCTCTCGCTCTATCTCTTTCTTTCTTTTTCTCTCTCTGTCTCTCTCTCTCTCGCTTCCTCTCACTTTCTTTCTTTCTATCTCTCTCTATCTCGCTCTCTCTCGCTCTCTCTCTCTTTCTTTCTACTTCTTTCTCTCTCTCTTTCTTTCTCTCTCTTTCTTTCTCTGTCTGGCACTCTCTCTCTTTCTCTCTCTCTGTCTCTTTCTTTCTTTTTCTCTCTGTCTGTCTCTCTCTCGCTTCCTCTCTCTCTCTTTCTATTTCTTTCTCTCTCTCTTTCTTTCTCTCTGGCTCTCTCTCTCTTTCCCTCTCTCTGTCTCTCTCTCGCTTCCTCTCTCTTTCTTTCTGTCTCGCTTTCTTTCTATCTATCTATCAATCTCTTTCTTTCCATCTCTATCTCTCTCTCTTTCTTTCTTTCAAGGGATAGGGGACGCACAAGGGGCCGACACTGGCTCCCAATTCTCGCGAACGGCCTATATCCCACATTCGCGCGCCCCTCCCCCACCGCCCCCGCCCCCCCGCCTTCCTACCTGAGCGTCCATCCCGTTGAAAGTCGACGTGGCACCACTCCCCGTCATTGACCTTCTTGTTGGTGGCCCGGATCTTGATAGCCCCCGAGCCCATGTCCAGCAGCAGGAAGAGGAAGCCATCGAGCAGCTCCATGGCGAAGTAGTCCACCTTGCGCGCCCGCTCTGCACGCGCCTCCTTGGGGGGCTGGGGCCGGCCATGGCTGAATAGCAGCAGGCCGTTGGGCTCGGTGGTGCAGAAGTCGAAGGAGATAGAACCCGTCTTCTTGGTGTTCCACCTGGGCAGCGCGATGTAGGCCTCTGGCTCCTCAAAGGTCACCGGGTCCAGAGCGGCCACGTTCTCGCACCGGAACACCAGGTCCCCGTGCACCTTCATCTTGGAGTCGCCTTCCTTGGCCAGGCGCGAGAGCTCCAGCTTGAAGTCATTGTTCTTGTAGACCACCTGTGGGAAATGGAGAGGGTCAATTCGCCCCGCGGCCTCACCGACAGACAAAGCTCCCGCTAACTCTCCGACAGTCAATTCGCCCGTGGTCTCTCCGACAACCAAATCACCCAACTCACCGAAAGCCAAATCTCCCGCCAACTCTCCGACAGTCAAATCACCCAACTCTCCAACAACCAAATCACCCAACTCACCGACAACCAAATCACCCAACTCTCCAACAGCCAAATCACCCAACTCTCCGACAACCAAATCACCCAACTCACCGACAACCAAATCTACCAACTCTCCAATAACAAAATCACCCAACTCTCCAACAACCAAATCTCCCAGCTCTCCGACAACCAAATCACCCAACTCTCTGACAACCAAATCTCCCAACTCACCGACAACCAAATCACCCAGCTCTCCGACAACCAAATCACCCAACTCTCCAACATCCAAATCACCCAACTCACCGACAACCAAATCACCCAACTCACCAACAACCAAATCACCCAACTCACCAACAACCAAATCACTCAACTCACCGACAACCAAATCACCCAACTCACCGACAACCAAATCACCCAACTCTCCGACAACCAAATCACCCAACTCACCAACAACCAAATCACCCAACTCACCGACAACCAAATCACCCAACTCACCGACAACCAAATCACCCAACTCTCCAACAACCAAATCACCCAACTCACCGACAACCAAATCAACCAACTCTCCGACAGTCAAATCACCCAACTCACCGACAGTCAAATCACCCAACTCACCGACATACAAATCACCCAACTCACCGACAACCAAATCACCCAACTCTCCGACAACCAAATCACCCAACTCTCCGACAACCAAATCAACCAACTCTCTGACAACCAAATAACCCAACTCTCCGACAGTCAAATCACCCAATTCTCCGACAACCAAATCACCCAACTCACTGACAACCAAATCACCCAACTCTCCGACAGTCAAATCACCCAACTCTCCGACAACCAAATCACCCAACTCACCGACAACCAAATCACCCAACTCACTGACAACCAAATCACCCAACTCTCCGACAGTCAAATCACCCAACTCATCGACAATCAAATCACCCAACTCACCGACAACCAAATCACCCAACTCACCAACAACCAAATCACCCAACTCTCTGACAACCAAATCACCCAACTCACCGACAACCAAATCACCCAACTCACCGACAACCAACTCACCCAACTAACCGACAAACAAATCACCCAACTCACCGACAACCAAATCACCCAACTCTGCGACAGTCAAATCACCCAACTCACCAACAACCAAATCACCCAACTCACCAACAACCAAATCACCTAACTCACCAACAACCAAATCACCCAGCTCTCCGACAACCAAATCACCCAACTCTGCGACAGTCAAATCACCCAACTCACCGACAACCAACTCACCCAACTAACCGACAAACAAATCACCCAACTCACCAACAACCAAATCACCCAACTCACCGACAACCAAATCACCCAACTCACCGACAACCAAATCACCCAACTCTGCGACAGTCAAATCACCCAACTCACCGACAACCAACTCACCCAACTAACCGACAAACAAATCACCCAACTCTCCGACAACCAAATCACCCAACTCACCGACAACCAAATCACCCAACTCACCGACAACCAAATCACCCAACTCACCGACAACCAACTCACCCAACTAACCGACAACCAAATCACCCAACTCACCGACAACCAAATCACCCAACTCTGCGACAACCAAATCACCCAACTCTCCGACAGTCAAATCACCCAACTCACCGACAACCAACTCACCCAACTAATCGACAAACAAATCACCCAACTCTCCGACAACCAAATCACCCAACTCACCAACAACCAAATCACCCAACTCACCGACAACCAAATCACCCAACTCACCGACAACCAAATCACCCAACTCACCGACAACCAAATCACCCAACTCACCGACAACCAAATCACCCAACTCACCAACAACCAAATCACCCAACTCACCGACAACCAAATCACCCAACTCACCGACAACCAAATCACCCAACTCACCAACAACCAAATCACCCAACTCACCGACAACCAAATCACCCAACTCTCCGACAACCAAATCACCCAATTCACCGACAACCAAATCTCCCAACTCTCCAATAACCAAATCACCCAACTCTCCAACAACCAAATCTCCCAGCTCTCCGACAACCAAATCACCCAACTCTCTGACAACCAAATCACCCAACTCACCGACAACCAAATCTACCAGCTCTCCGACAACCAAATCTCCCAACTCACCGACAACCAACTCACCCAACTAACCGACAAACAAATCACCCAACTCACCGACAACCAAATCACCCAACTCTGCGACAGTCAAATCACCCAACTCACCAACAACCAAATCACCCAACTCACCAACAACCAAATCACCTAACTCACCAACAACCAAATCACCCAGCTCTCCGACAACCAAATCACCCAACTCTGCGACAGTCAAATCACCCAACTCACCGACAACCAACTCACCCAACTAACCGACAAACAAATCACCCAACTCACCAACAACCAAATCACCCAAGTCACCGACAACCAAATCA
Organism: Pristiophorus japonicus; assembly: GCF_044704955.1. Taxonomy (NCBI): domain Eukaryota; kingdom Metazoa; phylum Chordata; class Chondrichthyes; family Pristiophoridae; genus Pristiophorus; species Pristiophorus japonicus. Next base: position 11,251,744 of record NC_092003.1, on the reverse strand, counting down.
CCCAACTCACCGACAACCAAATCACCCAACTCTGCGACAGTCAAATCACTCAACTCACCGACAACCAACTCACCCAACTAACCGACAAACAAATCACCCAACTCTCCGACAACCAAATCACCCAACTCACCGACAACCAAATCACCCAACTCACCGACAACCAAATCACCCAACTCACCGACAACCAACTCACCCAACTAACCGACAACCAAATCACCCAACTCACCGACAACCAAATCACCCAACTCTGCGACAACCAAATCACCCAACTCTCCGACAGTCAAATCACCCAACTCACCGACAACCAACTCACCCAACTAATCGACAAACAAATCACCCAACTCTCCGACAACCAAATCACCCAACTCACCAACAACCAAATCACCCAACTCACCGACAACCAAATCACCCAACTCTCCGACAACCAAATCACCCAACTCACCGACAACCAAATCACCCAACTCACCGACAACCAAATCACCCAACTCACCGACAACCAAATCACCCAACTCACCAACAACCAAATCACCCAACTCACCGACAACCAAATCACCCAACTCACCGACAACCAAATCACCCAACTCACCAACAACCAAATCACCCAACTCACCGACAACCAAATCACCCAACTCTCCGACAACCAAATCACCCAACTCACCGACAACCAAATCTCCCAACTCTCCAATAACCAAATCACCCAACTCTCCAACAACGAAATCTCCCAGCTCTCCGACAACCAAATCACCCAACTCTCTGACAACCAAATCACCCAACTCACCGACAACCAAATCTACCAGCTCTCCGACAACCAAATCTCCCAACTCACCGACAACCAAATCACCCAGCTCTCCGACAACCAAATCACCCAACTCACCAACAACCAAATCACCCAACTCACCAACAACCAAATCACCCAACTCACCAACAACCAAATCACCCAACTCACCGACAACCAAATCACCCAACTCACCGACAACCAAATCACCCAACTCTCCGACAACCAAATCATCCAACTCACCAACAACCAAATCACCCAACTCTCCGACAACCAAATCACCCAACTCACCAACAACCAAATCACCCAACTCACCAACAACCAAATCACCCAACTCTCCGACAACCAAATCACCCAACTCTCCGACAGTCAAATCACCCAACACACCGACAACCAAATCACCCAACTCAACGACAACCAAATCACCCAACTCTCCGACAGTCAAATCACCCAACTGTCCGACAACCAAATCCCCCAACTCACCGACAGCCAAATCACCCAACTCACCGACAACCAAATCACCCAACTCACCGACAACCAAATCACCCAACTCACCGACAACCAAATCACCCAACTCTCCGACAACCAAATCACCCAACTCACCGACAACCAAATCACCCAACTCACCGACAACCAAATCACCCAACTCACCGACAACCAAATCACCCAACTCACCGACTGTCAAATCACCCAACTCACCGACAACCAAATCACCCAACTCACCGACAACCAAATCACCCAACTCTCCGACAACCAAATCACCCAACTCACCGACAACCAAATCACCCAACTCACCGACAGTCAAATCACCGAACTCACCGACAACCAAATCACCCAACTCACCGACAACCAAATCACCCAACTGTCCGACAACCAAATCCCCCAACTCACCGACAGCCAAATCACCCAACTCACCGACAACCAAATCACCCAACTCACCGACAACCAAATCACCCAACTCACCGACAACCAAATCTACCAACTCTCCAATAACAAAATCACCCAACTCTCCAACAACCAAATCTCCCAGCTCTCCGACAACCAAATCACCCAACTCTCTGACAACCAAATCTCCCAACTCACCGACAACCAAATCACCCAGCTCTCCGACAACCAAATCACCCAACTCTCCAACATCCAAATCACCCAACTCTCCAACAACCAAATCACCCAACTCACCGACAACCAAATCAACCAACTCTCCGACAGTCAAATCACCCAACTCACCGACAGTCAAATCACCCAACTCACCGACATACAAATCACCCAACTCACCGACAACCAAATCACCCAACTCTCCGACAACCAAATCACCCAACTCTCCGACAACCAAATCACCCAACTCACCGACAACCAAATCACCCAACTCTGCGACAGTCAAATCACCCAACTCACCGACAACCAACTCACCCAACTAACCGACAAACAAATCACCCAACTCTCCGACAACCAAATCACCCAACTCACCGACAACCAAATCACCCAACTCACCGACAACCAAATCACCCAACTCACCGACAACCAACTCACCCAACTAACCGACAACCAAATCACCCAACTCACCGACAACCAAATCACCCAACTCTGCGACAACCAAATCACGCAACTCTCCGACAGTCAAATCACCCAACTCACCGACAACCAACTCACCCAACTAATCGACAAACAAATCACCCAACTCTCCGACAACCAAATCACCCAACTCACCAACAACCAAATCACCCAACTCACCGACAACCAAATCACCCAACTCTCCGACAACCAAATCACCCAACTCACCGACAACCAAATCACCCAACTCACCGACAACCAAATCACCCAACTCACCGACAACAAAATCACCCAACTCACCGACAACCAAATCACCCAACTCACCAACAACCAAATCACCCAACTCACCGACAACCAAATCACCCAACTCACCGACAACCAAATCACCCAACTCACCGACAACCAAATCACCCAACTCACCGACAACCAAATCACCCAACTCACCTACAACCAAATCACCCAACTCACCGACAACCAAATCACCCAACTCACCGACAACCAAATCACCCAACTCTCCAACAACCAAATCAGCCAACTCACCAACAACCAAATCACTCAACTCACCGACAACCAAATCACCCAACTCACCGACAACCAAATCACCCAACTCTCCGACAACCAAATCACCCAACTCACCAACAACCAAATCACCCAACTCACCGACAACCAAATCACCCAACTCACCGACAACCAAATCACCCAACTCTCCAACAACCAAATCACCCAACTCACCGACAACCAAATCAACCAACTCTCCGACAGTCAAATCACCCAACTCACCGACAGTCAAATCACCCAACTCACCGACATACAAATCACCCAACTCACCGACAACCAAATCACCCAACTCTCCGACAACCAAATCACCCAACTCTCCGACAACCAAATCACCCAACTCTCTGACAACCAAATCACCCAACTCTCCGACAGTCAAATCACCCAATTCTCCGACAACCAAATCACCCAACTCACTGACAACCAAATCACCCAACTCTCCGACAGTCAAATCACCCAACTCTCCGACAGTCAAATCACCCAACTCTCCGACAACCAAATCACCCAACTCACCGACAACCAAATCACCCAACTCACTGACAACCAAATCACCCAACTCTCCGACAGTCAAATCACCCAACTCATCGACAATCAAATCACCCAACTCACCGACAACCAAATCACCCAACTCACCAACAACCAAATCACCCAACTCTCTGACAACCAAATCACCCAACTCACCGACAACCAAATCACCCAACTCACCGACAACCAACTCACCCAACTAACCGACAAACAAATCACCCAACTCACCGACAACCAAATCACCCAACTCTGCGACAGTCAAATCACCCAACTCACCAACAACCAAATCACCCAACTCACCAACAACCAAATCACCTAACTCACCAACAACCAAATCACCCAGCTCTCCGACAACCAAATCACCCAACTCTGCGACAGTCAAATCACCCAACTCACCGACAACCAACTCACCCAACTAACCGACAAACAAATCACCCAACTCACCAACAACCAAATCACCCAACTCACCGACAACCAAATCACCCAACTCACCGACAACCAAATCACCCAACTCTGCGACAGTCAAATCACCCAACTCACCGACAACCAACTCACCCAACTAACCGACAAACAAATCACCCAACTCTCCGACAACCAAATCACCCAACTCACCGACAACCAAATCACCCAACTCACCGACAACCAAATCACCCAACTCACCGACAACCAACTCACCCAACTAACCGACAACCAAATCACCCAACTCACCGACAACCAAATCACCCAACTCTGTGACAACCAAATCACCCAACTCTCCGACAGTCAAATCACCCAACTCACCGACAACCAACTCACCCAACTAATCGACAAACAAATCACCCAACTCTCCGACAACCAAATCACCCAACTCACCAACAACCAAATCACCCAACTCACCGACAACCAAATCACCCAACTCTCCGACAACCAAATCACCCAACTCACCGACAACCAAATCACCCAACTCACCGACAACCAAATCACCCAACTCACCGACAACCAAATCACCCAACTCACCGACAACCAAATCACCCAACTCACCGACAACCAAATCACCCAACTCACCGACAACCAAATCACCCAACTCACCGACAAACAAATCACCCAACTCTCCGACAACCAAATCACCCAACTCACCAACAACCAAATCACCCAACTCACCGACAACCAAATCACCCAACTCTCCGACAACCAAATCACCCAACTCACCGACAACCAAATCACCCAACTCACCGACAACCAAATCACCCAACTCACCGACAACCAAATCACCCAACTCACCGACAACCAAATCACCCAACTCACCAACAACCAAATCACCCAACTCACCGACAACCAAATCACCCAACTCACCGACAACCAAATCACCCAACTCACCAACAACCAAATCACCCAACTCACCGACAACCAAATCACCCAACTCTCCGACAACCAAATCACCCAACTCACCGACAACCAAATCTCCCAACTCTCCAATAAACAAATCACCCAACTCTCCAACAACCAAATCTCCCAGCTCTCCGACAACCAAATCACCCAACTCTCTGACAACCAAATCACCCAACTCACCGACAACCAAATCTCCCAGCTCTCCGACAACCAAATCTCCCAACTCACCGACAACCAAATCACCCAGCTCTCCGACAACCAAATCACCCAACTCACCAACAACCAAATCACCCAACTCACCAACAACCAAATCACCCAACTCACCAACAACCAAATCACCCAACTCACCGACAACCAAATCACCCAACTCACCGACAACCAAATCACCCAACTCTCCGACAACCAAATCATCCAACTCACCAACAACCAAATCACCCAACTCTCCGACAACCAAATCACCCAACTCACCGACAACCAAATCACCCAACTCACCAACAACCAAATCACCCAACTCTCCGACAACCAAATCACCCAACTCTCCGACAGTCAAATCACCCAACACACCGACAACCAAATCACCCAACTCAACGACAACCAAATCACCCAACTCTCCGACAGTCAAATCACCCAACTGTCCGACAACCAAATCCCCCAACTCACCGACAGCCAAATCACCCAACTCACCGACAACCAAATCACCCAACTCACCGACAACCAAATCACCCAACTCACCGACAACCAAATCACCCAACTCTCCAACAACCAAATCACCCAACTCACCGACAACCAAATCACCCAACTCACCGACAACCAAATCACCCAACTCACCGACAACCAAATCACCCAACTCACCGACAACCAAATCACCCAACTCACCGACAACCAAATCACCCAACTCTCCGACAGTCAAATCACCCAACTCACCAACAACCAAATCACCCAACTCACCGACAACCAAATCACCCAACTCTCCGACAACCAAATCACCCAACTCACCGACAACCAAATCACCCAACTCACCGACAGTCAAATCACCCAACTCACCGACAACCAAATCACCCAACTCACCGACAACCAAATCACCCAACTCACCGACAACCAAATCACCCAACTCACCGACAACCAAATCACCCAACTCACCGACAACCAAATCACCCAACTCTCCGACAGTCAAATCACCCAACTCACCAACAACCAAATCACCCAACTCTCCGACAACCAAATCACCCAACTCACCGACAACCAAATCACCCAACTCACCGACAACCAAATCACCCAACTCACCGACAACCAAATCACCCAACTCACCGACAACCAAATCACCCAAATCACCGACAACCAAATCACCCAACTCACCGACAACCAAATCACCCAACTCACCGACAACCAACTCACCCAACTCACCGACAGCCAAATCACCCAACTCACCGACAACCAAATCACCCAACTCTCCAACAACCAAATCACCCAACTCACCGACAACCAAATCACCCAACTCACCGACAACCAAATCACCCAACTCACCTACAGCCAAATCACCCAACTCACCGACAACCAAATCACCCAACTCACCGACAGCCCAATCCCCAACTCACCGACAACCAAATCACCCAACTCTCCGACAGCCCAATCCCCCAACTCACCGACAACCAAATCACCCAACTCACCGACAACCAAATCACCCAACTCTCCGAAAACCAAATCACCCAACTCACCGACAACCAAATCACCCAACTCACCGACAACCAAATCACCCAACTCACCGACAACCAAATCACCCAACTCACCGACAACCAAATCACCCAACTCACCGACAGCCAAATCACCCAACTCACCGACAGCCAAATCACCCAACTCACCAACAACCAAATCACCCAACTCACCGACAACCAAATCACCCAACTCACTGACAGCCACCCTGAATTTCCGTAAACCTCACGCCCGAGAATTATTTGAATACTCTGTTCCCACTCTGACCTCCCCGTCCTCAGCCTCCTATAATATACCGACATAAGCTCGAGGAATCTGGTAGTAATTTAGACAGCTAAGGGGCGATCTGATGGAAGTTTTCAGGATATTGAGGGGAACAGAGAGGGTAGATAGACAGAAACTATTGCCGCTGGTTGGGGAGTCTGGGACGAGGGGCACAGTCTAAAGATTAGAGCCAGACCTTTCAGGAGTGAAGTTGGGAAACATTTCTACACACACAGGGTGGGAGAGGTTTGGAACTCTCTTCCGCAAACGGCAATCGATGCTGGGTCAATTGTTAATTGTAAATCGGAGATTGATGGCTTTCTGTTAACCCAAGGTATTTAGGGACATGGGGCACAGATCCGCAGTGATCTGATTGAATGGTGCAACAGGCTCGAGGGGCTGAATAGCCTCCTGCTGTTCCTAGGCTCCTACAACTGTGAGGGACATCCTATTGTTGACATATATGCATGTCCTAACTGCCATCAGATGGTGACAAGGAGCAGGAACCTTGGTTGCATTAACCCCTTATTTACCTTGACCGCCTGAGTCTAACTGGGGAACCCAACTGCAGCTCTTCCTATCTCCTTTTAATAAAGTTTTAGTTCACTGAATCAGTGCCCCATTAGAGCCAGGACAAAGCAGCCCGTTTGATGGGCACGCTACCCACCACCTTCAACACTCACTCCCTCCATCACCAGCGCCCCCTGGCTGCAGTGTGCACCGTCTACAAGATGCACTGCAGCAACTCGCCAAGGCTTCTTCGGCAGCACCTCCCAAACCCGCGACCTCTACCCCCTAGAAGGACAAGGGCAGCAGGCGCATGGGAACACCACCACCTCCACGTTCCCCTCCCAGTCACACACACACACACCATCCCGACTTGGAAATATATCGGCCGTTCCTCCATCGTCGCTGGCTCACAATCCTGGAACTCCCTCCCGAACAGCACTGTGTGGGAGCACCTTCACCACACGGACTGCAGCGGTTCAAGAAGGCGGCTCACCACCACCTTCTCAAGGGGCAGTTAGGGACGGGCGATAAATACTCACATCCCGTGAATGAATAAAAAAAAAACAGTTAGCCCCTCATGAATCCTCCATCGGGCAGGGAATCATGTCCTTCCAGAGGCCCAACTGTTCCGCAATCGTCCCGGCAACACTTACGTCCTTCAAGCACCCCATGAAGTTGTTGCTCACGGGCGAGCCCGGCAGATCGGCTGTGCTCGGGCTCCCACCGATGTAGAAAAAGTCGTCGGACCCCAGCATGGTGTAGTCCTCCTGCGTGTACCCCGTGGTCGTCAAAATCCCATCCACCGAGATGGTCACCTGCCCAGAAGCATAGCGGAGGGTGGGGGGGGAGTTTGGGGGGAGCAAAAGAGATGAAATACAATCTATTACCAATTGCAGCAGTGACAGAGACAGGCACCCCAGGTAGGCCTCCATTTTCATGTCTGCTTTCAACCCCTTGTTGAATCGTGTTTGATCACCTGGTGGCGACAGAGGAGAGCAAAGCACAGAACCTGATGGTTTGAAGGCTAGTCACTGTCGCTGGTCAGTAACCATTGCCAGTTAGTAAGCTACCTCTACACTTGACTATTCCAACGCACTCCTGGCCAGCCTCCCACGTTCTACCCGACGTAAACTAGAGGTCATTCAAAACTCAACTGCCCCTGTCCCAACTCGCACCAAGTCCCGCTCACCCATCACCCCCTGTGCTCGCTGCCCCCGTGTCCTAAATCGCACTGAGTCCCGCTCACCCATCACCCCCTGTGCTCGCTGCCCCGTGTCCCAACTCGCACCGAGTCCCGCTCACCCATCACCCCCTGTGCTCGCTGCCCCCGTGACCTAACTCGCACCGAGTCTCACTCACCCATCACCTCATGTGCTCGCTGCCGCCGTGTCCTAACTCGCAGCGAGTCCCGCTCACCCATCACCCCCTGTGCTCGCTGCCCCCGTGTCCTAACTCGCACCGAGTCCCGCTCACCCATCACCCCCGGTGCTCGCTGCCCCCGTGACCTAACTCGCACCGAGTCCCGCTCACCCATCACCCCCGGTGCTCGCTGCCCCCGTGTCCTAACTCGCACCGAGTCCCGCTCACCCATCACCCCCTGTGCTCGCTGCCCCCGTGTCCTAACTCGCACCGAGTCCCGCTCACCCATCACCCCCGGTGCTCGCTGACCTACATTGGCTCCCGGTCCGGCAACGCTTCGATTTCAAAATTCTCCATCCTTGTTTACAAATCCCTTCATGGCCCTCGCCCCTCCCTATCTCTGTAATCTCCTCCAGCCCCACAACCCCCCGAGATGTCTGCACTCCTCTAACTCTGCCCTCGTGAGCATCCCTGATTATAATCGCTCCACCATCAGTGGCCGTGCCTTCTGTTGCCTGGGCCCCAAGCTCTGGAACTCCCTCCCTAAACCTCTCCGCCTCTCTTTCCTCCTTCAAGACACTCCTTAAAACCGACCTCTTTAACCCAGCTTTTGGTCACCTGGATTTTTTCTTACGCGGCTTGGTGTCAAATTTAACTGTTTTGTCTTACATCACTGCTGTGAAGCACCTTGGGAGGTTTTACTACGTTAAAGACGCTATATAAATAAAAGTTATTGTTGTTGACCAGATACAATCAGTAGCCAGTTCCCGTCACCTAAACACCCACGCGCACACTACCTAGTCGGGACAGTCGCAACAGTTCAACGCCCTGAAGGTTGTGGTGGGCGCTCCAGTTCCACGTTAGCTGCGATGTAGCTACAGAGTAGGAACTGCGCTCTCAGCATGTCCTATCCTACAATTACTGCAGTTCCCCACTGGCACCAGGCTGGCAGAGTCATCCTAGCTGTCTCACTGCACCATGGGCAAGGAAATGGAAGCATAAAGTGAACATCGCTGCACTGACTGGCACAACTAGTCAAGGGAACAACGGGCACACAACTGTCAATGCCATCCACCTGTTTACCGGGTTCTCGAAGTGCCTGTCTGATAAAATGCCAATCGAAGGGGAAAATAGCTTTAAATTAACCAGAGAAAATAATTAATGTGCCCATTTTTATAATAGGTGCACCGTCTACAAGACGCACTGCAGCAACTCGCCAAGGCTTCTTCGGCAGCACCTCCAAAACCCGCGACCTCTACCCCCTAGAAGGACAAGGGCAGCAGGCGCATGGGAACACCACCACCTCCACGTTCCCCTCCCAGTCACACACACACACCATCCCGACTTGGGAATATATCGGCCGTTCCTTCATCGTCACTGGGTCACAATCCTGGAACTCCCTCCCTAACAGCACTGTGGGAGCACCTTCACCACACGGACTGCAGCGGTTCAAGAAGGCGGCTCACCACCACCTTCTCGAGGGGCGATTAGGGACGGGCGATAAACGCTGGGCCTTGCCCACATCCCACAGCGAATTAAAAAAAAAGATCTCGAATGTTGCTGAAAGTTCAACTTCAGTCATGAAGCTCACCCTCTGACGATCGTTGATCTCCCCTGGCATTGAACATAACATAAGAAATAGGAGCAGGAGTCGGCCATTCGGCCCCTCGAGCCTGCTCCACCATTCAATACGATCATGGCTGATCCGATCATGGACTCAGCTCCACATCCCTGCCCGCTCCCCATAACCCCTTATCCCCTTATTGTTTAAGAAACTGTCTATCTCTGTCTTAAATTTATTCAATGTCCCGGCTTCCACAGCTCTCTGAGGCAGCGAATTCCACAGATTTACAAGCCTCTGAGAGAAGAAATTCTCCTCATCTCAGTTTTAAATGGGCGGCCCCTTATACTAAGATTATGCCCCCTAGTTCTAGTCTCCCCCATCAGTGGAAACATCCTCTCTGCATCCACCTTGTCGAGCCCCCTCATAATCTTATACCTTTCGATAAGATCACCTCTCATTCTTCTGAACTCCAATGTGTAGAGGCCCAACCTGCTCAACCTTTCCTCATAAATCAACCCCCTTGCTTATTGCTCACGATACGTCGGGAGCGACACAGCGTTACACTTTCGACCCGGGCAGGAGTGGAAAATGGACAGCGGAAAAATAAATTGGTTGGGTTCTGTCACGGGGCACCCTGAATGCTACGCTCACCTGTAACACTCAAGGGTCTTGCAAGACAGTGAGTGTGTCGCCTGTTCATTATCAGCAAGGGCAGGCATCGACGACGAGGTCCAACACCGCCTCCAGTGCGCCAGCGCAGCCTTTGGCCGCCTGAGGAAAAGAGTGTTCGAAGACCAGTTCCTCGAATCTGTCACCAAGCTCATGGTCTACAGGGGCTGTAGTGATACCCGCCCTCCTGTCTAGCTCAGAGACATGGACCATGTACAGTAGACACCTCAAGTCGCTGGAGAAATACCACCAACGACGTCTCCGCAAATCCCCTGGGAGGACAGACGCACCAACATTAGCGTCCTCGACCAGGCCAACATCCCCAGCATCGAAGCACTGACCACACTCGACCAGCTCCGCTGGGCAGGGCCACATCGTCCGCATGCCCCCAGACACGAGATTCCCAAAGCAAGCGCTCCACTCAGAACTCCTACACGGCAAACGAGCCAAAGGTGGGCAGAGGAAACGTTACAAGGGACCACCCTCAAAGCCTCCCTGATAAAGTGCAACATCCCCCACCGACACCTGGGAGTTCCTAGCCAAAGACCAGTCCGCCCTAAGTGGAGGAAGTGCATCCGGGAGGGCGCTGAGCACCTCGAGTCTCGTCGCCGAGAGCGTGCAGAGACCAAGCGCAGGCAGCGGAAGGAGCGTGCGGCAAACCAGTCCCACCCTCCCCTTCCCTCAACCACTGTCTGTCCCACCTGTGACAGGGACTGTGGTTCCTGTATCGGACTGTTCAGTCACCTGAGAACTCACTTTTAGAGTGGAAGCAAGTCTTCCTTGAGCCATGATGGAGCATGTTTATTGTGAACCTGCCTCTTTCCCACTCACTGCGTCTGTTTGATTGACTGCTTTAGTCTGCTTTCCACACTTTCCCCTCTCTGTATGTCTGCCGCACATTGGTTTCATTGTTGTGCCTGTGTCTCTCATCCGACATCTAAGAAATAGGAGCAGGAGTCGGCCATTCGGCCCCTCGAGCCTGCTCCGCCAATCAATAAGATCATAGCTGATCTTCGACCTCAAGTCCACTTTCCCGCCCGATCCCTCGATTCCCCTCGAGTCCCCAAATTCAATCACTCTCAGCCTTGAATACACTCAACAGCTGAGACTGGTTGCCTTATGAAGGTTGAGCAGGTTGGGCCTGTACTCGTTGGAGTTTAAAAAAATGAGAGGTGATCTTATTGAAATGGGTAAGATCTTGAGGGGGCTGGACAGGGTAGATGCAGAGAGGATGGTTCCCCCTCGTGGGGGAATCTAGAACTAGGAGGCAGAATAAGGGGGTCGCCATTTAAGACAGAGATGAGGAGGAATTTCTTCTCTCATAGGGTCATGAATCTGTGGAATTCTCTGCCCCAGAGAGCTGTGGAGGCTGGGTCATTGAATACATTTAAGGTGGCGATGGACAGATTTTTGACCGATAAGGGAGTCAAGGGTTATGGGGAGCGGGCAGGGAAATGGAGCTGAGGCCAAGATCAGATCAGCCATGATCTTATTGAATGTCGGAGCAGGCTGGAGGGCCATATGGCCGACTCTTGCTCCTATTTCTTATGTTCTTATCCACAGCCCTCTGGGGCAGAGAATTCCAAAGATTTACCACCCTCTGAGTGAAGAAATTCCTCCTCATCTCAGTCCTAAATGGCCAACCCCTTATCCTGAGACTGTGAGTTAGATCATCTCTCATTCTAAACTCGAGGGAATATAAGGCCCGGTCTACTCAATCTCTCCTTGATGTTCACAAGACTCAATAAAACCCCACCCAGTTGGGTCTAGGGCATCCACGATGAGGTATGCAGTTGTGAGCCCAGAGGATGAACCGGTAATAGGTAGTGTGATTGTAAAAACGTTTGTTAATAAGCCAATTAATTATTAATCCATTGGGCAGACCAGGTCATCCGTATGCCCGGCACAAGACTCCCAAAGCAAGCGCTCTACTCGGAATTCCTGCACGGCAAACGAGCCAAAGGTGGGCAGCGGAAACATTGCAAGGACACCTTCAAAGCCTCCCTGATAAAGTGCAACATCCCCACCGACACCTGGGAGTTCCTGGCCAAAGACCAGTCCGCCCTAAGTGGAGGAAGAGCATCCGGGAGGGCGCTGAGCACCTCGAGTCTCGTCGCCGAGAGCGTGCAGAGACCAAGCGCAGGCAGCGGAAGGAGCGTGCGGCAAACCAGTCCCACCCTCCCCTTACCCTCAACCACTGTCTGTCCCACCTGTGACAGGGACTGTGGTTCCCGTATTGGACTGTTCAGTCAGCCGAGAACTCACTTTTAGAGTGGAAGCAAGTCTTCCTCGATTTCGAGGGACTGCCGATGATGATAATTCTTAATAGCAACGTGTTGCTATGAACTCTTAAGCAAAGAACCCATGAAGCAAAGATATTAGCGCCAGACGTGGCAATGGAACACAGGAGGTTTGTGGACCTTAGTGATAAAGAAAGACTTGCATTGGTCCTGCGCCTTGCAACAACCCCAGGACATTCCAAAGCGCATTACAGCCAATGAAATTCTTTTGAAGAGAGAGCAGCGTGTTATGGCCCGGAAATCGGCGCGGTCTCAGCCTGCGAGACCATCAGCAGGCCGGGGCCATTGGAGGGAGCAGCGTACGGTGGTATACCACGGCAGGGAGCAGCGCGTGCTGCTGCAGGAGGGCGAGGGCTGACTGCAGTGTGGGCTGGTACAGCAGGAGCGGCGAGGGTCGGGGGCGAAGGAGCGGCGAGAGATTGTAGAGGGAAGTGGCCGGGGCCCAGGAGAGGAGTGAATCTGGGGCCCAGAAGAGGCGAGGGCCCAGGGGCAGCACGGGCCCAGCCCACACTGTGCGATATGTGCACGCACTAGGCCCGTGCAGCAGAGCTGGTCTCCTGGTTAACCCTTGCCACTGGATCTAGACCTCGCTCTGTCAAGCCCCGTGTGGTGGCTGGTGTGCAACGGTCACCCCACGTTAAAAAAACCCACCCACAGGCATCTTCCACCCTTCAGGATGTAGTTCGGGATCCGGAATATTAGGCCCTTCATTGAAACACCTGTGAACTCATCCCTTTTCAGCGTGAAAGCAAGTCATCCTTGTTTCGAGGGACCGTCTATAATGATGACTGTTGAAGTGTAGTCGCTGTTGTAAAATAGGACTTAAAATCCAAGAAGAAGCAATGTTAAGCTTGGGGAAAGATAAACAGGTGAACCTTTGAAGCTATTTTTAGAGGGGGAGTGAGGGCCCAACAATGGCAGAGGAGCGAAATGAAAATCTGGCAACCACATCTCTTGTGGCCGAGCTAGCAGTAGGCATATCTGATTTAATTGGAGCAAAATCTTACAAAATATTTTGACTTGGCATTTTTAAGTCCAGCTATATTCAGATCCGCCAGGAACCAACTCCAGCAAACATATCTTTTCGTTGAGATTTACCAGAATGATACCGGAACTCCCAGGGTTAAGTTACCAGCGGAGATTACAGAAACTGGGCTTGTATTCTCTGGAACATTAGAAGGTTAAAGGGGCGATTTGAGGGGAACAGAGAGGGTAGACAGACAGAAACTACTGCCGCTGGTTGGGGAGTCTAGGGCGAGGGGCACAGTCTAAAGATTCGAGCCAGACCTTTCAGGAGTGAAGTTGGGAAACATTTCGACACACAAAGGGTGGGAGAGGTTTGGAACTCTCTTCCACAAACGGCAATCGATGCTGGCTCAATTATTCTGCTCAAATCTGAGATGGCTAGATTTTTGTTCAAGTCCCCCTTAATAACTTCGATCAAATCACCCCTTAACCTTCGAAAAGTCCAGAGAATACAACCCTAGTGTGAGTAATCTCTGCTTGTACTTCAACTCTTGGAGACCTGTTAAGCAACGGTATGGAGGGATATGGGCCAAAGGCGGGTATACGGAGTTAGGTCACAGAGCAGGCATGATCTCGAATGAATGGCGGAACAGGCTCGAGGGGCTGAATGGGCCTCCTCCTGTTCCTGTGTAACAGGCTCGAGGGGCTGAATGGGCCTCCTCCTGTTCCTGTGTAACAGGCTCGAGGGGCTGAATGGCCTCCTCCTGTTCCTGGGTAACAGGCTCAAGGGGCTGAATGGGCCTCATCCTGTTCCCTGTAACAGGCTCGAGGAGCTGAATGGCCTCCTCCTGTTCCTGGGTAACAGGCTCAAGGGGCTGAATGGACCTCCTCCTGTTCCCGTGTAACAGGCTTGAGGGGCTGAATGGTCTCCTATTCCTAATGTAACAGGCTCGAGGGGCTGAATGGGCCTCCTCCTGTTCCCGTGTAACAGGCTCGAGGGGCTGAATGGGCCTCCTCCTGTTCCCGCGTAACAGGCTCGAAGGGCTGAATGACCTTCTCCTGTTCCTGTGTAACAGGCTCGAGGGGCTGAATGACCTCCTCCTGTTCCTGTGTAACAGGCTCGAGGGACTGAATGGCCTCCTCCTGTTCCCGTGTAACAGGCTCGAGGAGCTGAATGGCCTCCTCCTGTTCCCGCGTAACAGACTCGAGGGGCTGAATGGGCCTCCTCCTGTTCCTGTGTAACAGGCTCGAGGGGCTGTATGGTCCTCCTCCTGTTCCTGTGTAACAGGCTCGAGGGGCTGAATGGGCCTCCTCCTGTTCCTGTGTAACAGGCTCGAGGGGCTGAATGGGCCTACTCCTGTTCCTGTGTAACAGGCTCGAGGGGCTGAATGGGCCTACTCCTGTTCCTGTGTAACAGGCTCGAGGGGCTGAATGGGCCTCCTCCTGTTCCTGTGTAACAGGCTCGAGGGGCTGAATGGGCCTACTCCTGTTCCTGTGTAACAGGCTCGAGGGGCTGAATGGGCCTCCTCCTGTTCCCCTGTAATAGGCCCGAGGGGCTGAATGGGCCTCCTCCTGTTCCCCTGTAATAGGCCCGAGGGGCTGAATGGGCCTCCTGCTGTGACTGTGTTCCTCGCCCTTTTGTACGTAGCGCTAAGGATACTGCTAACCGGTAACTGTGCAATAAAAGTATCTGTCTGTGGTCCTCCTGTACGGAATAGAAGCTTCCCCAAGTTCTGAGGGAGACGTTTGGGGAATCCAACACTTCAAAAGCAAGATGCCGGTCAGGGCTGAGGTTTGGGGTGTAAGATCGGCGGGCGTGAGGTGAGACACATCAGCGGCAGAAAGAGAGAGACGGGCACAGCGGCAGAGAGGGCTCGGGACCATTCCAGGACAGACTGGCCCAGAGTAACTAAAGAGAAACTCTTGCCAATGGCTAATGACCAGAGGGAACAGATTGAAGGCGATTTGGACAAAGAACCAAAGGCGACATGAGGAAAAACTATTTTTTACGCAGCGAGTGGCTAGGATCTGGAAACCACTGCCTGAGAGAGCGGTGGAGGCAGATTCAATCGTCGCCTTATAATTACAACAGTGACTACACTCCAAGAGTACTTCATTGGCTGTAAAGCGCTTTGAGACGTTCGGTGGTCGTGAAAGGCGCTATAGAAATGCAAGTCTTTCTTTCCTTCAAAAGGGAGTTGGATAAATACTTGAAGGAGGGGGATATGGGAAAGAGCGGGGCGAGTGGGTCTGATTGGATCGTTCTTCGAAGGAGCCGGAGCAAACTCGATGGGCCGAATGGCTTCCTTCCATGCCGTACTGTTCTATGATGGCTAGGAGAGGGTGGGGTGGGGGAGGGGTGAGTGTCACCTCTGGGTGCCCTGCCATGCCATGGACCAATTGGGGAGAGGAAGAGAATAGTTCTGTGGTGCGTGCCCTGAGGTGGGGCTGAGTGGGGGAGGGAGGCCATTAGGGAACCCTTCAGGACCAGGGGGCCATATTGGCACCAAGCTCATGGTCTACAGACCCTTGCCACTGGACCAAGACCTCGATCTGTCAAGCCCGTGTGGTGGCTGGTGTGCAACGGTCACCCCGCGTTAAAAAAACCCACCCACAGACATCTTCCACCCTTCAGGATGTAGTTCGGGATCTGGAATATCAGGTCCTTCATGAAACACCTGTCAACTCATCTTTTTTTTGGCGTGGAAGCAAGTCATCCTCGATACGAGGGACTGCCGATGATGACAGGAATTACAGTCTCTGTCACAGGTGGGGCAGACAGTGGTTGAAGGAAAGGGTGGGTGGGGAGTCTGGTTTGCCGCACGCTCCTTCCGCTGCCTGTGTTTGGTTTCTGCATGCTCTCGGCGACGATACTCGAGGCGCTCTTCCTCCACTTAGGGCGGTTTTGGGCCAGGGATTCCCTGGTGCCCTGGTGAGACCACACCTGGAGTATTGTGCACAGTTTGGGTCTCCTTACCTAAGGAAGGATATACTTGTCAATGAGGGAGTGCAACGAAGGTTCACCAGACTGATTCCTGGGATGGGGGGATTGTCCTATGAGGAGAGATTGAGCAGACTGGGCCGATATTCTCTCGAGTTTAGAAGAATGAGAGGCGATCTCATTGAAACACACACAATTCTTACAGGGCTTGACAGGGTAGATGCAGGGAGGGTGTTTCCCCCCTGGGCTGGGGAGTCTAGAACCAGGGGTCACACAGTCTCAGGATAAGGGGTCGGCCATTTAAGACTGAGATAAGGAGGAATTTCTTCACTCGGAGGGCGGTGAATCTTTGGAATTCGGAGGGCTGTGGAGGCTCAGTCGTTGAGTATATTCAAGACAGAGATCGATAGATTTTTGGATATTAAGGGAATCGAGGGATATGGGGATCGGGTGGGAAAGTGGAGTTGAGGTCGAAGATCAGCCGTGATCTCATCGAATGGCGGAGCAGGCTCGAGGGGCCGAATGGCCAACTCCTGCTCCTAATTCTCATGTTTGAGGGCGAAATTGAGCACGCACTCTGCTCAGATGATGGGAAAGATCTTTTTGAACAGAGGAACGTATAAAACTTGAGATAAAGTTGAGGCTGGAGCTGTCGGCTGAGGAATTTTGGCTCTTTTCAACGTGGAACCGTCTCTAATTCAAAAAGTCGGGCAGAAAAGGTCGTGAACATTATCCTGCTCGTTGGGTGTTTATAAATCAAATTGGTAATGGGGGAAAAGGCTGGGCATTTTTAATTTAATTTGCATTAATTCCAACTGTAATGTATGCAACTGTGAGCATGCGCATAGGTTTGCAGAGCTGTTGATGTACTTCAGTCCCACACTCCTGATCTCTGGGCACCCTGTGCGGAGGGGAGCGGGCAGGTCCGAGGGCCTCCTCATGGGCCTGCTCCTGGGCCTGGCCAAGGGGGCCATCAGCCGGTCCAGGCAGCGGGCGGTCGAGGGGAGTCGTTCGGCCCGACTGCCCGCCTCTCTACCGCAGTTACATCCGAGCCCGGGTGTCCCTGGAGATGGAGCACGCGGTGTCCACCGGTACGCTCGCGGCCTTCCGCGAGAGGTGGGCGCCGGAGGGACTGGAGTGCATCATCACCCCCGGCAACCAAATCTTAATTTGACCCACGTGCCTAAAGTTTAATTTGTTTAAGTTGTTGGTTTTAGTGTCCCCCCCCCCCACCTTTTAGCCAGGGGGCACTTGTATAATTTGTGTTTTTAGTGCTCTCAAAAAAAAAACTAAAGGGGCACTTGTTTATTGTCGACACAAAAATAGTTGTAGAGCTGTTGAGTTGGGAGTGGCTTAGCCAGTCACGTGATGTTCACAAGACTCAATAAAACCCCGGCCAGTTGGGTTCGGGGGATCCACGATGAGGGATGCAGTTGTGAGCCTAGTGGTAATGTGTAGTGTGATTGTTAAACTTTTGCTAATAAACCAACTAGTTCTTAATAGCAACGTGTTGCTGTGGATTCTTAAGCAAAGAACCCATGAAGCAAATACATTGCACACCGCTAATCAAAAACGGGCCAAAGAAAATCAATCAACCCATGCCGTAGACCTCTCTAGTTTTCAGCTCCATCACCACAAGGGTTATTGTTGGAAGGACGACCTTGATATTCCTCACCAAGTAGCCATGTTTCAGCATCTGTCTCCTTCGCTGCGCACCAGATGTGCCTGTCTCTCTCGCAGGTGAGCGATTATTTAGTCCGCTAACTCTGTACAGGGTTTGATAGATGCCGTGGCCTTCACAAGGGCTCCAGCAGCAACAATCGGTGTCACCACGGATTGTGCTGTTGGCACAAGGGCGAGGGCGACATTCTCTCACGGCGAGGTTCTCATTCGCCATATTCCCCCACACACGCCCCCTTTGCTGGGTTGCCGCAGGCACACCGGCTGACTGGGGCCTTGCAGGCTATCCGCTCTGAGAGATAATTCCAAATAGTTCACTCAAAGCTGCGTCACAGGTGTGGACGGAGAAAGCTTCAAATAAGGAAAGGCCATTCTGCCCATCAAGACCGGTCCTTTCACAGTCTATGTATGTCCAGTTCTGGATGAGCAGAACTTCTCTCCCATCGAATATTGGGAAGAACGAAGCCATTGTTTCCGGTCCCCGCCACAAACTCTGTTCCCGATCCCCCGACTCCATCCCTCTCCCCAACTTCTGTCTGAGGCTGAACCAGACTGTTCGCAATCTCGGTGTCATACGTGACCCTGAAATGAGCTTCCGGCCACATATCCGCAGCATAACTAAGACCGCCTATTTCCACCTCTGTAACATCGCCCGTCTCCACCCCTGCCTCAGCTCATCTACTGCTGAAGCCCTCATCCGTGCCTTTGTTACCTCCAGACTTGAGTATTCCAACGCACTCCTGGCCGGCCTCCCACATTCTACCCTACGTAAACTAGAGGTGATCCAAAACTCGACAGCCCTGTGTCCTAACTAGCACCCAGTCCCGCTCACCCATCACCCTCTGTGCTCGCTGACTCATGTCCTAACTCTCACCGAGTCCTGCTCACCCATCACCCCCTGTGCTCACTGCCCCATGTCCTAACTCGCACCGAGTCCCGCTCACCCATCACCCCCTGTGCTCGCTGCCCCGTGTCCTAACTTGCACCGAGTCCCGCTCACCCATCACCCGCTGTGCTCGCTGACCCATGTCTTAACTCGCACCGAGTCCCGCTCACCCATCACCCGCTGTGCTCGCTGACCCATGTCCTAACTCGCACCGAGTCCTGCTCAGCCATCACCCTCTGTGCTCACTGCCCCCGTGTCCTAACTCGCACCGAGTCCCACTCACCCATCGCCCCCGTGCTCACTGCCCCCGTGTCCTAACTCGCACCGAGTCCCACTCACCCATCACCCCCTGTGCTCACTGCCCCCGTGTCCTAACTCGCACCGAGTCCCACTCACCCATCGCGCCCTGTGCTCACTGCCCCCGTGTCCTAACTCGCACCGAGTCCCACTCACCCATCGCGCCCTGTGCTCACTGCCCTACATTGGCTTCCAGTTATGCAATGCTTCGATTTCAAAATTCTCATCCTTGTTTTCAATTCCCTCCATGGCCTCCTCGCCCCTCCCTATCTCTGCAAACTCCTCCAGCCCCACAACTCCCCATGAGATGTCTGCGCTCCTCTGATTCTGCCCTCCTAAGCATCCCATATTATAACTGCTCAACCATCGGTGGCCGTGCCTTCTGTTGCCTGGGCCCCAAGCTCTGGAACTCCCTCCCTAAACCTCTCCGCCTCTCTCTCTCCTCCTTCAAGACGCTCCTTAATACCTCCCTCTTTGACCCAGCTTTCGGTCACCTGCGCTAATTTCTACTTATGCGGCTCGGTGTCAAATTTTTTATCTCATAATACTTGGGACATTTCACGACGTTAAAGGCGCCATGTAAGTAAAAGTTGTTGTTATTATTACAGCTCTTAAGGCCCTTTGGGTAACCTGTCTGTGACCTGCGACCCCAATCCGACACTGACACGCGTGTGAATCAATCAGACTGACCATTAGCGCTGTTAACGTTCAATCGCCTTTCTCCATAGGTACCCATCCTGGCCGTTTTACTAAAAGACGTCAACTGACCTTAGGAGTCACTGCCGTTTCCCATGGACTGCTCCGCAAAGCAACTGCTCTCCCCTCTTGCTTGTGGATTGACACTTGTCACCGCTGGGATTATCGTGGGCTCCAGGGTGTTGAAGCGATTGCAATTTAACGCGTGCACGCACACAGTTCCTATTCCAATCTCGTCGTTGTAATTCTCTCTCTCCCCTCCCCATCGCCCCCTCACACTTCAAACCATCAGGCCCTGATTGGTTTTTTTTTGGAATCTCATCTGTTGCCAACATACCAGAAGAGCAATTCTTCAACTCCAGCCAGTTCCCCTCCGTTCACTGATAAGGCGGATGTTTTGTTGGGGGGCTGCGAAGGGCCAGGATAGAACCAGCGACACGCACTGGGACTGTATCTCAGGGTGATGCTCCAACTGAGACAGTCTCTTTGTGAAGTCTCTTCGGGTTTAAATACAGTGAACCCTGTGTTTCGTAGCTTTAATCAAAGGACTCGAGTCGATGAGTGGCCCTTGATTGGCCCATTGGTGAGGATCCCACCACAACTAAGTCCTTTGTCCCCCAAGCTGATTAGTGACTTATCTGCCCATCATCCGGGCTCCAACATCAGGGCAGAGGAACAATAGCGTAGTGGTTACATTACTGGACTAGTAATCCTAGAGGGACGTGATTGGGGCCCAGGAGAGGCGAGAGTTCGGGGGCCCAGAAGAGGTGAGGGCCCAGGAGCAGCACGGGCCCAGCCCACACTGTGCGATATGTGGGCGCGCACTAGGTCCGTGCAGCAGAGCTGGTCTCCAGTCGTCCTGGTTAACCCTTGCCACTGAACCAAGACCTCGCTCTGTCAAGCCCCGTGTGGTGGCTGGTGTGCAACGGTCACCCCACGTTAAAAAAACCCACCCACAGGCATCTTCCACCCTTCAGGATGTAGTTCGGGATCCGGAATATCAGGTCCTTCATTGAAACACCTGCGAACATTTTGACATGGAGAGCAAGTCATCCTCGATTGGCGGGACTGCCTGTGATGATGAATAATCCTGGACTGATGATCTGGAGATGTAAGTGCAAATCCCACAACGGCGGGCAGGGCGGGGGAATTGAAATTCAATTGAACAAACCTGGAATTAAAAGAAAACCGAATAATGTTGGAAATGTAAAACCCATTCGGTTCTTCACTAATGCCCTTGGGGGAAGGAAATCTGCCGCCCGTATCCGGTCTGGCCATTTATGTGACTCCAGACCCACGGAGCAGCGGTAGACTCATAACCGCTCCTCTGAAATGGCGCTTATGCAAGAAGGCGGCTCACCACCACCTTCTCGAGGGCGATTAGGGACGGGCGATAAATGCTGGGCCGCATGACTGAATCAAACAAAACAAGACATGGTACTCAATCTGGGACAACACGGTTTGACGAAACCCACCAGCGAAGGAATTTGCCAAGTCCCATTTGCCGCCTCTGATCCGACTGGTTCCAATGGCGATGTTTTTTCTGTGCCTTTAGTTGACTGATTAACGCCAATGAGGTGTCCACTACCCACCAGGCCCCACAGAGCTGTGAACCATCCTATCAGGGAAAGAACTCACCTGAACACAAGGACGGCCTCCCTTCGATCATTCACCTGTAATCACCATAGAATCATCGGAAAATTACGACACACAAGGAAGCCATTAGGACCATCATAAGATAAGAAATTGGAGCAGGAGTCGGCCATTTGGCCCCTCGAGCCTGCTCCGCCATTTAATTTTCTGTCAATTCATCATGTCCATGCCGGCCGACCAAGAGCTACCCGGCCTAATCCCACTTTCCCGCTCTCGGTCCGTAGCCCTGTCGGTTACAAGTGCACATCCAAGTACTTTTTAAATGTGGCGAGGGTTTCTGCCTCTACCACCCTTTCAGGCAGTGAGTTCCGCCCCAGACCCCCACCACCGTCTGGGTGAAGACATTTCCCCTCAAATCCCCTCTAAACCTCCCCCCATTACTTTAAATCTGTGCCCCCCTGGTTGTTGACCCCTCTGCTCAGAGAAATAGGTCCTTCCTATCCACTCTATCCAGGCCCCTCATCATTTTATACACCTCAATCAGGTCTCCCCTCAGCCTCCTCTGTTCCAAGGAAAACAACCCCAGCCTATCCAATCCTTCCCTCATAGCTAAAATTCTCCAGTCCTGGCAACATCCTTGAAAATCTCCTCTGCACTCTCTCCAAAGCAATCACATCTTTCCTGTAATGTGGTAACAGAACTGTACGCAGTACTCCAGCTGTGGCCTAACTAGTGTTTTATACAGTTCAAGCATAACCTCCCAATCATGCTCCAAGATTGACGCAAAAGTTGGCTTAAAGGTTCCTCAAACTATTATCATTTTAATTTCCTACACTTGTTTTGTATGTACTGCCTATTATCTTTTGCTGTAACAGAAATTCATCATCACTGGTTTACACATTGGGACATGTTGGTAGTTTGCTCACGCTCTCTTGAAGAAATTAGCAGTCTTCCCCCTTTAATTGTCTTGGAACTCAATGGTAGGACACTGAGAAGTGTTGAGGAACAAAGGGACCTTGGAGTGCAGGTCCACAGATCCCTGAAGGTAGCAGGCCAGGTGGATAAGGTGGTTAAGAAGGCATACGGAATACTTGCCTTTATTAGTCGAGGCACAGAATACAAGAGCAGGGAGGTTATGCTTGAACTGTATAAAACACTAGTTAGGCCACAGCTGGAGTACTGCGTGCAGTTCTGGTCACCACATTACAGGAAGGATGTGATTGCACTGGAGAGGGTGAAGAGATTTACAAGGATGTTGCCGGGACTGGAGAATTTTAGCGATGAGGAAGGATTGGATAGGCTGGGGCTGTTTTCTTTGGAACCGAGGAGGCTGAGGAAGATTTAATTGAGGTGTATAAAATTATGAGGGGCCGAGATCGAGTGGATAGGAAGGACCTAGTTCCCTTATCAGAGGAGTCAACAACCAGGGGGCATAGATTTAACGTAAGTAGAAGAAAGATTAGAGGGGATTTGAGGGGAAATGTCTTCACCCAGAGGGTGGTGGGGGTCTGGGGCGGAACTCACGGCCTGAAAGGGTGGTAGAGGCAGAAACCCTCACCACATTTAAAAAGTACTTGAATGTGCTCTTGTAACCTACAGGGCTACGGACAGAGAGCGGGAAAGTGGGATTAGGCCGGGTAGCTCTTGGTCGGCCGGCACGGACACGATGGGCTGAAATGGCCTCTTTCCATGCCGTAAAATTTCTTACGAGTTTATGATTCATCACATTGTGCATGTTTACTCGATGGTAAATTCCGAGAGGCCCCATGGACTTCACAAAGCAACAAGGCGCCAGTTTCAGGCTGTAAGGGCTGGGTCGGTTTTGACAATGGATTCTTGGCTGAAGAATTATTAGGAGCAATTCCGTGAAACTGGTCTCCCAGGGAGGAGTAAGGAAGGGCAGTCAGCAAAGATCGGAGATCGGGGCTGATTACTGTAGTTCCAGTTCTCTGATCGGCACTCCTTATGAGCAAAGCTCCCCATTGGCACTGCAGAATTATCTTTGCAATGGATGCACTAAAAATTGCATCCACTGGAAACTTATATTCGAGGAGAATTTAGAATTATTTGGCGGAGGGGCTGCATGTTTTTGTCAGACTGTTCCTCATATTGTGTACCATGTTTCAGGCACATCCTTGGAAACTATCTTCAGCCAGGTGGTGGGGTCCTCCAGGCATGATGATTGGCACCCCATCCTCCACCTTCAACACCCACTCCCTCCACCACCGGCGCCCCCTGGCTGCAGTGTGCACCGTCTACAAGACGCACTGTAGCAACTCGCCAAGGCTTCTTCGGCAGCACCTCCCAAACCCGCGACCTCTACCCCCTAGAAGGACAAGGGCAGCAGGCGCATGGGAACACCACCACCTCCACGTTCCCCCTCCGTGTCACACACACACACACCATCCCGACTTGGAAATATATCGGCCGTTCCTTCATCGTCGCTGGGTCACAATCCTGGAACTCCCTCCCTAACAGCATTGTGGGAGCACCTTCACCACACGGACTGCAGCGGTTCAAGAAGGCGGCTCACCCCCACCTTCTCAAGGGGCAGTTAGGGACGGGCGATAAATAAAAAAGTAGTTGATGTTAATGTCCCCAGTTTTGGCCAATGTGAGACATTAATTGCCAAGGCAAACGGGATTGCGAAAATGTTCACACCGTGATGAGATGGGAGTACCATGTTTAGTTTGGCTATGTCTGAGTCTGCAACAATGCTTGGACTGTGGAAAGTTGATAAACAAGGCAGATGTTTTTGAGAGACATCCCAGTGGTTCAAACCTACAAGCTTCAGGTTGACAATCTAGCACTTGCACTGGAGAGGGTACAGAGGAGTTTGACCAGGATGTTGCCGGGACTGGGGAATTTTAGCTGTGAGGAAAGATTGGACAGGCTGGGTCTGTTTTCTTTGGAACAGAGGAGGCTGAGGGGAGACCTGATTGAGGTGTATAAAATGATGAGGGGCTTGGATAGAGTGGATAGGACGGACCCGTTTCCCTTGGCAGAGGGGTCATCAACCAGGGGGCATAGTTTTAAAGTAATTGGGGAGGAGATTAAGAGGGAATTTGAGGGGAAATTTTGAGACACAAAAGGCATCAAGGGGTATGGGGAGAAAGCGGGAATATGGTGTTGAGATCGAGGAACAGCCATGATCATATTGAATGGCGGTGCAGGCTCGAAGGGCCGAATGGCCGACTCCTGTTCCTATTTTCTATGTTTCTAATGGGTGGTGGGGGTCTGGGGCGGAACTCACGGCCTGAAAGGGTGGTAGAGGCAGAAACCCTCACATCTAAAAAGTGCTTGGATGTGCACTTGTAACCTACAGGGCTATGGACCGAGAGCGGGAAAGTGGGATTAGGCCGGGTGGCTCTTGGTCGGCCGGCGCGGACATGAAGGGCCGAAATGGCCTCCTTCCGCGCTGTAAATTTCAAATGATTTTATTGACACAAGGAGCCACTTTTGCGGGCGTTTTTCAGCCGAGGCGGTCTTGCCGTCCCAGAGGTCCACGCTGGGGGAGCACAGCATTCATGTATTGCAGAGTAATGACCAACCTCTCGAGGCAACACAGGCTTCACTGTATTCGAAAGACAAAGAGACTTTGAAGCTTTGGGAAAGCTTAAAGGCTGACAAGGGTAGCCCACCGTCCACGTGAGACACTGCTTCTGGTTCTGGTCCTTG
Organism: Pristiophorus japonicus; assembly: GCF_044704955.1. Lineage (NCBI taxonomy): Eukaryota > Metazoa > Chordata > Chondrichthyes > Pristiophoridae > Pristiophorus > Pristiophorus japonicus. The sequence continues at coordinate 11,225,857 of NC_092003.1, read as the reverse complement.
CAGAGAGTGTTAGTTTAATGGCAAGAGTTTCAACGAGGAAGGACAGAAATAGCCAGACACAAAAATGGCGTTAGTACATCGTTACCACAGTTTTGTTAATAGTATTAGTAATAGGTTTGGTAAAGGAAGATAATGCATTCTAAGGCTACCCAAACAACACCAGCAGTCATGCAAGGAATGACCTCACAAGCCCTGAAGAGTCAATCCTTATTCATTCAGCCCTTCAATGATCATGCACTGGCCCATGCGATGAGAAACACAAATGGCAGAAATAAACAGGAGTGTGTCATTTTTAAAGGGGAGCTCGGGCTGGAAAAAATTCAGCGAAAATTCATTTTTTTCCTTTGACTTCTTAATCTCAATTTTAACGTGTCCTACTGTTTTTTTCTTGAATCAAGTACTTTTCTACGTTACTTTTGTCATCGCCAATCTGCTTGTAACACAAGTGTGCACGCGTGTGTGAGAGTTACATTCTGTGCATCGCCTCCTTGTGTGGATGTGTGTACACGTGGTGCACAGGGTGCATGAGTATGAGTTGGTGTCTTTCAATAAGGTGTCCGTGGGTGTGCGTGCATGTGTGTCCCGTGCTCGTGATCCGCACCGAAACCCAATCCACCACCTTCAACACTCGCTCCCTCCACCACCGGCGCCCCCTGGCTGCAGTGTGCACCGTCTACAAGACGCACTGCAGCAACTCGCCAAGGCTCCTTCGGCAGCACCTCCCAAACCCGCGACCTCTACCCGCCTAGAAGGACCAGGGCAGCAGGCGCATGGGAACACCACCACCTCCACGTTCCCCTCCCAGTCACACACACACACCATCCCCACTTGGAAATATATCGGCCGTTCCTCCATCGTCGCTGGGTCACAATCCTGGAACTCTCTCCCTAACAGCACTGTGTGGGAGCACCTTCACCACACGGACTGCAGCGGTTCAAGAAGGCGGCTCACCACCACCTTCTCAAGGGGCGATTAGGGATGGGCGATAAACGCTGGGCTTTGCCAGCGATGCCCACATCCCGGAAAATAATTTTTCAAAAATCCATCCCTTACAATCCAACTAGTTGAACTGAAAGTGACATGTTGGTATTCTCAACCTTTCAAGCCTCAGAGGAAGCAAAACTTGGCTGAACCTTCCAACACAGATTATTATATGACAATCTCCAGAGACCCCAGTTGTATCTCAGGAAGACCTGGAGAAAATAACTCCAACATGACGTCTTCAGAGACTCGAAATTAAACTTAAGAGTCAAATATTAACTTAGCACTGGATAAGCAGGAATTTTGTCCAATTGAATATTGGGAAAACCGAAGCCATTGTTTTCGGTCCCGCCACAAACTCCGTTCCCGATCCCCCGACTCCATCCCTCTCCCCAAATTCTGTCTGAGGCTGAACCAGACTGTTCGCAACCTCGGTGTCATACGTGACCCTGAAATGTGCTTCTGGCCACATATCCGCGGCATAACTAAAACCGCCTATTTCCACCTTTGTAACATCGCCCATCTCCGCCCCTGCCTCAGCTCATCTACTGCTGAAACCCTCATCCGTGCCTTTGTTACCTCTGGACATGACTATTCCAACGCACTCCTGGCTGGCCTCCCACATTCCATCCTACGTAAACTAGAGATGATCCAAAACTCGGCTGCCCCGTGTCCTAACTCGCACCGAGTCCCGCTCACCCATCACCCCCTGTGCTCAGTGCCCCGTGTCCTAACTCACACCCAGTCCCGCTCACCCGTCACCCACTATGCTCGCTGCCCCGTGTCCTAACTCACACCGAGTCCCACTCACCCATCACCCCCTGTGCTCGCTGCCCCCGTGTCGTAACTTGCACCAAGTCCTGTTCACCCATCACCCCCTGTGCTCACTGCCCCGTGTCGTAACTTGCACCAAGTCCTGTTCACCCATCACCCCCTGTGCTCACTGCCCCGTGTCCTAACTCACACCCAGTCCCACTCACCCATTACCCCCTGCACTCGCTGCCACGTGTCCTAACTCACACCCAGTCTCACTCACCCTTCACCCCCTGTGCTCGTTGCCCCATGTCCTAACCCGCACCCAGTCCCGCTCACCTTTCACCCCCTGTGCTCGTTGCCCCATGGTCTAACTCGCACCGAGTCCCGCTCACCCATCATCCCCTATGCTCGCTGCCCCAGTGTCCTAACTCGCACTCAGTCCCGCTCACCCATCTCCCCCTGTGCTCGCTGCCCCGTGTCCTAACTCGCACCAAGTCCCGCTCACCATTACCCCCTGTGCTCACTGCCCCGTGTCTTAACTCACACCAAGTCCCGCTCCCCCATCACCCCCTGTGCTCGCTGCCCCATGTCCTAACTCGCACCGAGTCCCGCTCACCCATCTCCCCTTGTGCTCGCTGACCCCGTGTCCTAACTCGCACCGAGTCCCGCTCACCCATCTCCCCTTGTGCTCGCTGACCAACATTGGCTCCCGGTTAAGCACCACCTCGATTTCAAAATTCTCATCCTCATATACAAATCCCTCCATGGCCCTCGCCCCCTCCCAATCTCTGTAATCTCCTCCAGCCCCACAACCCCCCGAGATGTCTGCACTCCTCTAATTCTGCCACCCTGACCGTCCCTGATTATAATCGCTCCACCATCGGTGGCCGTGCCTTCTGTTGCCTGGGCCCCAAGCTCTGGAACTCCCTCCCTAAACCTCTCTGCCTCTCTCTCCTCCTTCAAGACGCTCCTTAAAACCAACCTCTTTGACCCAGCTTTTGGTCACCTGCGCTAATTTCTACTTATGTGGCTCGGTGTCAAATTTTTTGCCTTGTAACACTCCCGTGAAGTGCATTGGGACGTGTCACTGCGTTAAAGGCGCTATTTAAACACAAGATGTTGGTGTTGTTGATTTGCACACTTGCTTCAAGATGTTACAGGGACACAAAAGCTCCAACTGTCAGAGCTGGACTTGATGTGAGCTCTCACAGTTGCCAGCTCTGCTTGAGTCTGCCCCTGATCTTCAGGCGTCAAACTGTCAGACAGAGGAGCGGCATCAAATCTTCGGGCTGCTTTGAAGTTGCCTTCTGTTTCCCCATCTCGTTCCAGAATCTTCCTGATCAGTGAAGGTTAGCCATTCAACCGTTCAAGGCCCACCCAAATTAACTCTATCAGAATGACACACCACCGACAGTGCGGTGCTCCCTCAGTACTGCCCCTCCGACAGTGTGGCACTCCCTCAGTACTGCCCCTCCGACAGTGTGGCACTCCCTCAGTACTGCCCCTCCGACAGTGCGGCGCTCCCTCAGTACTGCCCCTCCGACAGTGTGGCACTCCCTCAGTACTGCCCCTCCGACAGTGCGGCGCTCCCTCAGTACTGCCCCTCCGACAGTGTGGCGCTCCCTCAGTACTGCCCCTCCGACAGTGCGGCGCTCCCTCAGTACTGCCCCTCCGACAGTGTGGCACTCCCTCAGTACTGTCCCTCCGACAGTGTGGCACTCCCTCAGTACTGTCGCTCCGACAGTATGACACTCCCTCAGTACTGTCCCTCCGACAGTGCGGTGCTCCCTCAGTACTGTCCCTCCAACAGTATGACACTCCCTCAGTACTGCCCCTCCGACAGTGCGGCGCCCCCTCAGTACTGCCCCTCCGACAGTGTGGGGCTCCCTCAGCACTGCCCCTCCGACAGCGCGGCGTCCCCTCAGCACTGCCCCTCCGACAGTGTGGGGCTCCCTCAATACTGCCCCTCCGACAGTGTGGGGCTCCCTCAGCACTGCCCCTCCGACAGTGCGGCGCTCCCTCAGTACCGCCCCTCCGACAGTGCGCCGCTCCCTCAGTACTGGGAGTGACAGCCTGGGATTTTTGAGCTCAAGTCCCTGAAGTGGGACTACGAACCCGTTTTCTCCTGACTCAGAGGCAAGGATGTGACCAAACCGAGCCATAGCTGTCGCGAGGAATGCCTGTTTGTTTTACGAAGCTTTATATCATTGTCTTGCAAAAGGCCGGGCAAGGTAACTGCAAATCTGTGGAGCCGCCAACAATGATTTGCAAGTGTACATCGCTCAGTGCTAACCACATAAATGTGTCGGCTGGACACCAGAAAGCCAGAATGACGAACATCCACAATTATGTAAACCTGCTCGCTTTTTACAACCTGCTATTATTTAACAATGACTTGCTTGATGAAACGCAGGCGCTAGTGATTTGTTTCTGAGCCATCTTCCACTGGGTCTGAGTGTAACGCAATTACATCTACATATCTAGCCATTAAATTGCATCGTGTTGCACTGTTCCAGGCAGGAGCCAGCCTAGCCGTCTTTGCCCGGCCTGAATACACGGGGACCCGTCGCTATGGGCGGGTACGATTTACGCACGTGCCCGCGGGTTGCCGCGCCAGTTCCGGGTTCAGCCGCGCCAAGCGCGCGCGCGGGGGCGGATACCCGGAACTCGCCATCCGTCCGACAATCCCCTCGACTGATCGCACCCTTCCGGCCGGGGGAAGGACCTCCGCGGGCGGAGACTCGGGGGGCTATTTCTGCCCCGCGAGCGCCCGAGGAATTCTTGCGCCTGGCAAAAGCAGGCGGTGGAGCCTGCCGCTACCAGTGTAAGACTTTTAAAGGACAGAGAAATAATATGAGTAGGAATTCCCATGTTTCCCGGGTCTGTGCCAAGTTTCTACGGACCCGGGCAGGCATCGGAAAAGCCGGTTTTCAGCGTGCACTGCGCGTGCGTCAAAAACCGGCTTTTCCGATCTGCCAAGCTGGGGCTCGGCCAGTTCGTAGCCAGATCGGGAGCGAGGACATTTCTTCGGTAAGTTTGCGGGATTTGCCCATATCTTGCCCGGCCAGATATCCTCAAAATGTTTGCGCCTGAAAAAGCATAGCCTACTTTTACTGGCACAAGTGCTTTAAAACACACAAAAACATATTAAAGTAAAATTATAAACATATAGTTTATTGTTTAAAAACCCTCCCCACTACGGTAAGTTTATTTTTTAACCATAATTAAAAAAACTTTTGTCAAAAAAAAAAATCGGGAAAATATTTTATTTTGTGAGACATGATAACTTTAATTTCAATTAATTTTAATTATGTGTGGTCTGTTTTTTTATTATTTTGTGCGTTTGGTTTTGTTCCCGTTAATAGCACTGAGCACTGGTAGGTACTCGCGTCTCAGTGCTATCAATGGGAACCTGTGGAATACTGTACCTGATTGGCTGAGCAGTCACACGTCACTGCACCTCCTGAGTGAGGGTCCGCCTGATGGGAGCGTGCTTGGCACCGCGGGAGGAGAAGGCCCCCCATCGGAGGCCAACAGGTACTTTCGCAAAAAAATCACCGGCAACGAGACAATTGCCCGCGGGGAAGCCCGCCACAGAGGAATTTCTGCCCCAATGTTTTTTCCACAATTTATACATGTAAAAACCAGTGAAATAAGGTACGTTTATTTTTAGCTCCTTTAAAATGTGTAAATTTATCTTTCAAAAATGTAATTTTTGTTTCAAAATATTTAATTAAATGCCCGTTTTGATTCATTTTAAATCTCGGTGTTTTTATTTATTTGAAGTGTACGTGTATTTTTGGGAGAATTCCCATTCCGACTCGAGGTGATTGTGTTCAGACCAAACTCACCACAAGTATGAATGAGGATTTCCCGTCCTTTCATTGGTCGGGCCGGCCCACATGACCCCAGGGTCGATTCGGAAGCGCCTGCACCCCAGGGGTACGTTGGCCTCCAATCAGGCCTATGCTCAGTGGACCAGGAGCGCAAGTCTCCATGGATACGGGACCACCAGGTTAGTTCGGAGATTTTTTGCCAGTTGGATGCATCCGCCTCCGTCCGCAAATTCAGGGGCCATTATATTCCAAGTGTCAGCCGGGGCTCAGTGGGCAGCACTCTCTCGCCTCTCAGTCAGAGATCGCGGGTTCGAGTCCCACTCCAGGGACTGGAGCACATAAATCTAGGCTGACACTCCTGGTGCAGTGTTGAGGGAGCGCCGCACTGTCGGAGGATCAGTGCTGAGGGAGCGCCACACTGTCGGAGGGGCAGTACTGAGGGAGCGCCGCACTGTCGGAGGGGCAGTGCTGAGGGAGTGCTGCACTGTCGGAGGGGCAGTACTGAGGGAGTGCCGCACTGTCGGAGGGGCAGTACTGAGGGAGCGCCGCACTGTCGGAGGGGCAGTGCTGAGGGAGTGCCGCACTGTCGGAGGGGCAGTACTGAGGGAGTGCCGCACTGTCGGAGGGACAGTACTGAGGGAGCGCCGCACTGTCGGAGGGGCAGTACTGAGGGAGTGCTGCACTGTCGGAGGGGCAGTACAGAGGGAGTGCCCCACTGTCGGAGGGGCGGTACTGAGGGAGTGCCACACTGTCGGGAGGGGCAGTACTGAGGGAGCGCCACACTGTCGGAGGGGCAGTACTGAGGGAGCGCCACACTGTCGGAGGGGCAGTGCTGAGGGAGCGCCACACTGTCGGAGGGGCAGTACTGAGGGAGCGCCACAATGTCGGAGGGGCAGTGCTGAGGGAATACAGCAATATCGGAGAGGCAGTACTGAGGGAGTACCGCACCGTCGGAGGGACAGTACTGAGGGAGCGCCGCACTGTCGGAGGGTCAGTACTGAGGGAGTACCGCACTGTCGGAGGGACAGTACTAAGGGAGCGCCGCACTGTCGGAGGGTCAGTACTGAGGGAGCGCTGCACTGTCGGAGGGGCAGTACTGAGGGAGCGCCGCACTGTCGGAGTTGCCATCTTTTAGATGAGATGTTAAACCGGGATCCCCTCTGCTCTCTCAGGTGGTTGTAAATTATCCCATGACGCGACTGGAAGAAGAAAATTGGAAAATATTCCCTTCAATTAATATACAGGTAGTACTTTTCACACCAGAAGATGTCCCAAAGTGCTTCTGAAGCAATGAATATATATGTTTTAAGTCACTGTTTTTATATAGGCAGCGAATATGCGCTCAGCAAAGTCACCCATCACCCCCTGTGCTCACTGCCCTGTGTCCTAACTCGCTCCGAGTCTCGCTCACCCATCACCCCCTGTGCTCACTGCCCTCGTGTCCTAACTCGCACCGAGTCCCACTCACCCATCACCCCCTGTGCTCGCTGACCCCGTATCCTAACTCGCACCGAGTCCCGCTCACCCATCACCCACTGTGCTCACTGCCCCGTGTCCTAACTCGCACCGAGTCCCACTCACCTATCACCCCCTGTGCTCGCTGACCTACATTGGCTCCCGGTTAAGCAACGCCTCGATTTCAAAATTCTCATCCTTGTTTTCAAATCCCTCCATGGCCCTCGCCCCTCCCTATCTCTATAATTTCCTCCAGCCCCACAACCCGCCGAGATCTCTACGCTCCTCCAATTCTGCCCTCCTGAGCATTCCTGATTATAATCGCTCCACCATCGGTGACCGTGCCTTCTGTTGCCTGGGCCCCAAGCTCTGGAACTCCCTCCCTAAACCTCTCCGCCTTCAAGATACTCCTTAAAACCTCCCTCTGTGACCAAGCTTTTGGTCACCTGCCGTAATATCTCCTTATATGGCTCGGTGTCAAATTGTGTCTGATAATCGCAAATGTGAAGCGCCTTGTTTTACTATGTTAAAGGCGCTATATAAATACAAGCTGTTGTTGTTACTGTTGAGTGTATGAATGCTATATCTATAAAGCAGGCAGTTGTAAGAAATATCTACAATGGAATATAATATACAGGTTGTACCTCCCTTATCCAGAACTCCCTTATCCAGAACTCCCTTATCCAGAACTCCCTTATCCAGAACCATTCCCGGCCACCAGGTGGCACATGCGCAGAACTCCGACATGAACAAATTGAAGTCCTTCCTTCGCTGCCGACTCCCGCAATCGCTGGCCTGACCCCGCGATCCACCGCCCCCCACAATCTCTCTGCTGCACTCCCAGCCCCAAGACCCGATATCCCCTTGCTCAGTACCTGTACCATCCAATTTGACATGACCACCCCTCGTCCGGAAAAAATCCCTAATCCAGAACAGGCCGGGTCCCGAGGGTTACTGATAAGGGGAGGTTCAACCTGTACTGGTTAATCTAGTTGAAAAGAATACTTTCACTCATTGCACTCGCAAAATGTCGAACATGCCTTGCACTAAATGAAATATATTTCAAGGTGCAGTGACTTCTCTGTAGAAACCCACGGCAGTCCAGCAGTGTTACCAACATCCCACAAGGGCAGCAGGCGCAAGGGAACCACCATCTCCAAATACCCCTCCCAGTCACACATGCCATCCTGACTTGTCAATATATTACCATTGACCAGAAACTTAACTGTACCAGCCACATAAACACTGTGGCCACAAGAGCAGGTCAGAGGCTGGCTATTCTGCGATGAGTGTCTCACCTCCGGACTCCCCAAAGCCTTTCCACCATCTACAAGACACAAGTCAGGAGGGTGATGGAACACTCCCCACTTGCCTGGATGAGTTGCAGCTCCAACAGCACTCAAGAAGCTCGACACCATCCAGGACAAAGCAGCCCGCTTGATGGGCCACGCTACCCACCACCTTCAACACTCACTCCCTCCACCACCGGCGCCCCCTGGCTGCAGTGTGCACTGTCTACAAGACGCACTGCAGCAACTCGCCAAGGCTCCTTCGACAGCACCTCCCAAACCCGCGACCTCTACCCCCTAGAAGGACAAGGGCAGCAGGCGCATGGGAACACCACCACCTCCACGTTCCCTCTCCCAGTCACACACACACACCATCCCGACTTGGAAATATATCGGTCGTTCCTCCATCGTCGCTGGGTCACAATCCTGGAACTCCCTCCCTAACAGCACTGTGGGAGCACCTTCACCACACGGACTGCAGCGGTTCAAGAAGGCGGCTCACCACCACCTTCTCAAGGGGCGATTAGGGACGGGCGATAAACGGCGGGCCTTGCCAGCGATGCCCACATCCCAGGAACAAATTTTTAAAAAGTATAGAAAGGCCATTGTGTCGGTATAGATGGTACTCGAGGGAGGAATGCTGGTCAGGAACCTGGGTGAAGTCTCTGCCCTTCAACCAAATAATGCCATGGGATCTTTTACATCCACCTGAACAGGGCGATGGGACTCTGGTTCAACGTCTCATCCGAAGTTTCAACCAATGGATATTGCCGTCTCATTTAGACAGCAGGTAACGCCTCATGCTGTACAAATGAGAAGAAGAGCTGCATTTATATAGTGCCTTTTACAACCCTCGGGATGTCCCAAAGCGCTTCACAGCCAATGAAGCACGTGTGGTCACTGTTGCTACAACTGTACAGGGCCCTGGTGAGACCACACCTGGAGTACTGTGCACAGTTTTGGTCTCCTTACCGAAGGAAGGATATACTTGCCTTAGCATTAGTATTAGGCAGTCCCTCGTGTCGAGGGTGACTTGCTTCCACACCACAAATAGATGAGTTCACAGGTGTATCAATGAGGGACCTGACAATCTCGGTCCCGAACTACATACTAAAGGTGGATTTTTTTAACGTGGGGTTGGCCGTTGCACACCAGTCACCACACAGGCTTGACAGAGCGAGGTCTTGGTCCAGTGGCAAGGGTTAACCAGGACGACTGGAGACCAAGCTTGTTGGGGAGGAATTGAGAGCGAACCGCAGGTCACTGAGGGTGTGCAAGAACGTTTGAACATAAGAAATAGGAGCAGGAGTCGGCCATTCGGCCCCTCGAGCCTGCTCCGCCATTCAATAAGATCATGGCTGATCTGATCATGGACTTGCCTTGGAGCTGGTACAACGAAGGTTCACCAGGTTGATTCCTGGAATGAGAGGGCTGTTCTATGAGGAGAGAATGAGTAGAATGGGCCTATACTCTCTGGGGTTTAGAAGAATGAGAGGTGACCTCATTGAAACATGTAAGATTCTGAGGGGGCTTGACAGGGTAGATGCAGGGAGGATGTTTCCCCCCGGGCTGGGGAGTCTAGAACCAGGGGTCACACAGTCTCAGGATAAGGGGTCGGCCATTTAGGACTGAGATGAGGAGGAATTTCTTCACTCAGAGGGTGGTGAATCTTTGGAATTCTCTGCCCCAGAGAGGTGTGGAGGCTCAGTCTCTGAGTGTATTCAAGGCTGAGATCGATAGATTTTTGGATATTAAGGGAATCGAGAATATGGGGATCGGGCGGGAAAGTGGAGTTGAGGTCGAAGATCAGCCATGATCTCATTCAATGGCGGTGCAGGCTCGAGGGGCCGAATGGCCGACTCCGGCTACTAGGTCATATGTAATCTACCAATACTCATTGCTCCATCAACATAATGATTCAAATGAAAGTGACTTCTTGCTGAATGAACATCAACTGATAACGCTGACCATATCCAATTTTGCTTATTACGCTAAAAAGAAATGGACGCACTCTGGTATCAGGACGCAATGAGCATTGATACCTTACATAAGAACATAAGAATTAGGAGCAGGAGTAGGCTGTGGCTCAGTGGGCGGCACTCTTGCCTCTGAGTCAGAAGGTGGTGGGTTCGAGACCCCACTCCATGAGACTTAAGCCCATAATTCACACTGACACTCCCAGAGCAGGACTGAGGGAGCGCCGCACCGTCGGAGGGGCAGTGCTGAGGGAGCGCCGTACTGCGCTGTCGGAGGGGCAGTACTGAGGGAGCGCCGCACTGTCGGAGGGGCAGTACTGAGGGAGCGCCGCACTGTCGGAGGGGCAGTACTGAGGGAGCGCCGCACTATCGGAGGGGCAGTACTGAGGGAGCGCCGCACTGTCAGAGGGGCAGTACTGAGGGAGCGCCGCACTGTCGGAGGGGCAGTACTGAGGGAGCGCCGCACTGTCGGAGGGGCAGTACTGAGGGAGCGCCGCACTATCGGAGGGGCAGTACTGAGGGAGCGACGCACTGTCGGAGGGGCAGTACTGAGGGAGCGCCGCACTGTCGGAGGGGCAGTACTGAGGGAGCGCCGCACTGTCGGAGGGGCAGTACTGAGGGAGTGCCGCACTGTCGGAGGGGCAGTACTGAGGGAGCGCCGCACTGTCGGAGGGGCAGTACTGAGGGAGCGCCGCACTGTGGGAGGTGCCATCTTTCGGATGAGACGTTAAACCGAGGCCCCGTCTGCCCTCTCGGGTGGATGTAAAAGACCCACGGCTGGTATTGGAAGAAGAGCAGGGGGAGTTCCTCCCCGGTGTCCTTGGGCCAGCATCACGAACACAGGTGATCTGGGCCATGATCACACGGCTGTCTGTGGGAGCTTGCTGTGCGCACATTGACTGCCGCGTTTCCCACATTGCAACAGTGACGACACTTCAAAAAAGTACCTCATTGGCTGTGAAGCGCTTTGGGACGTCCTGAGAGTGAAAGGCGCCTGGATTAGACCGAATAGCATGGAGGCATCGAATGAGCTTCACCAGGAGAGGAACGAACGGACTTGCCTCCAGTGGCCTTCTTCGGCACATTCAATCCGAGTTGCGTTTTTAAATTAATTCGCTCTTTGATTTGCTTCGGTTCTTCTTTAATCAGCTTTCTCCTTAGCTGAAGACTGTGACTCTCACTGCATCTCGCTTCCACATGAAAGCAAGGACAGACGCTTAGTGTGGATGAGAAACTTGTTGCCACAGTTTGGTTGGGCCTGCAGCAACAGCTGCTAAATTCTGCTCAAATGCGTCCCTTTGTTAACCTTCAGACGTGACTGCACCAAGGCACTGCTGACTGGCCTCCCATATTCTACCCGACCCTGACTTGATGGCATCTGAAACTCTCCTGCCCCGTGTCTTAACTCGCACCGAGTCCCGCTCACCCATCACCCCCTGTGCTCGCTGCCCCCGTGTCCTAACTCACACCGAGTCCCGCTCACCCATCACCCCCTGTGCTCGCTGCCCCCGTGTCCTAACTCGCACCCAGTCCCACTCACCCATCACCCCCTGTGCTCACTGCCCTGTGTCCTAACTCGCACCCAGTCCCGCTCACCCATCACCCCCTGTGCTCGCTGACCCCGTGTCCTAACTCGCACCCAGTCCCGCTCACCCATCACCCCCTGTGCTCGCTGAACCCGTGTCCTCACTCGCACCGAGTCCCGCTCACACATCACCCCCTGTGCTCGCTGCCCCGTGTCCTAACTCGCACCGAGTCCCGCTCACCCATCACCCCCTGTGCTCGCTGCCCCGTGTCCGAACTCGCACCGAGTCCCGCTCACCCATCACCCCCTGTACTCGCTGCCCCGTGTCCTAACTCGCACCCAGTCCCGCTCACCCATCACCTCCTGTACTCGCTGCCCCGTGTCCTAACTCGCAACCAGTCCTGCTCACCCATCACCCCCTGTGCTCGCTGCCCCGTGTCCTAACTCGCACCGAGTCCCGCTCACCCATCACCCCCTGTGCTCGCTGCCCCGTGTCCTAACTCGCACCGAGTCCCGCTCACCCATCACCCCCTGTGCTCGCTGCCCCGTGTCCTAACTTGCACCCAGTCCCGCTCACCCATCACCTCCTGTACTCGCTGACCGACATTGGCTCCCGGTTGAGCAACGCCTCGATTTCAAAAGTCTCATCCTTATATTGAAATCCCTCCATGGCCCTCGCCCCCTCCCTATCTCTGCAACCTCCTCCAGCCCTACAATGCCCCGGAGATGTCTGCACTCCTCCAATTCTGCCCTCCTGAGCATCCCTGATTATAATCGCTCCACCATCGGTGGCCGTGCCTTCTGTTGCCTGGGCCCCAAGCTCTGGAACTCCCTCCCTAAACCTCTCCGGCTCTCTCTCCTCCTTTAAGACGCTCCTTAAACCTCCCTCTCTGACCAAGCTTTTGGTCACCTGCCCTAATAGCTCCTTATGCGGCTCGATGTCAAATTTTTTCTGATAACGCTCCTGTGAAGCACCTTGGGAGGTTTTACTGCATTAAAGGCGCTATCTAAATATACGTTGTTGTTGTTGTTACACTGTACCAGGAGACTCACCAGAAGGATTTGACACTGTATTGCTTTGTGCACCATCAATTGGACTTTACTACAATGTCTGGTGTTTATGCATTTATATTCATGCTTCCTGACGGAAAACGATATCTGTGTAATGCGGATAAAGAGCTTTTAACAGGGCCCCGAGGGGTTCATAAAATGTATTTTGATTGAGTGCGTCTGACTTGCAAGCCTTTAATTCAGCATAATATATGGCTCAGGGTTAAGTGGCTGAAGCCGTTTGAGTCGTAAGGTTACTGGGGTAAATTTTCCTGTAAACGAAAGAAAGACTTGCATTTATATAGCACCTTTCACGACCACCGGACGTCTCAAAGCGCTTTACAGCCAATGAAGTACTTTTGGAGTGTCGTCACTGTTGTAATGTGGGAAACGCGGCAGCTAATTTGCGCACAGCAAGCTCCCACACACAGCAATGTGATAATGACCAGATGATCTGTTTTTAGAGATGTTGGTTGAGGGTTAAATACTGATCAAGGACACCGGAGTAGAACGCCCCTGCTCTTCTTCCAATAGTGGTCGTGGAATCATTTGCATACACCTGAGAGAGCAGACGGGGCCCCCAGTTTAACGTCTCATCTGAAAGACAGCACCTCCGACAGTGCGGCGCTCCCTCAGTACTGCCCCTCCAACAGTGCGGCGCTCCCTCAGTACTGCCCCTCCGACAGTGCGGCGCTCCCTCAGTCCTGCCCCTCCGACAGTGCGGCGCTCCCTCAGTACTGCCCCTCCGACAGTGCGGCGCTCCCTCAGTACTGTCCCTCCGACAGTGCGGCGCTCCCTCAGTACTGCCCCTCCGACAGTGCGGTGCTCCCTCAATACTGCCCCTCCGACAGTGCGGCGCTCCCTCACTACTGCTCCTCCGACAGTGCGGCGCTCCCTCAGTACTGCCCCTCCGAGAGTGCGGCGCTCCCTCAGCACTGCCCCTCCGACAGTGCGGCGCTCCCTCAGTACAGCCCCTCCGACAGTGCGGCGCTCCCTCAGTACTGCCCCTCCGACAGTGCGGCGCTCCCTCAGTACTGCCCCTCCAACAGTGCGGCACTCACTCAGTACTGCCCCTCCGACAGTGCGGCGCTCCCTCAGCACTGCCCCTCCGACTGTGCGGCGCTCCCTCAGCACTGCCCCTCCAACAGTGCGGCACTCACTCAGTACTGCCCCTCTGACAGTGCGGCGCTCCCTCAACACTGCCCCTCCGACAGTGCGGCGCTCCCTCAGTACTGCCCCTCCGACAGTGCGGCGCTCCCTCAGCACTACACTGGGAATGCCAGCCTAGATTTATGTGCTCGAGTCCCTGGAGTGGGACTCGAACCCACGACCTCCTAACTCAGAGGCGAGGCTGCTGCCCACTGAGCCACGGCTGACACTTGGTTTCCTGATAGGAACAGAGCATCTGAAGGATGCTGTGGCCATGGGGAAAGATATGGTTGTGGTTACACCCTTGGTACAGGACAGTCCTCTCACCGAGACGTGCATTGGGGAGGAATTGAGAGCGAACCGCAGGTCTCTGAGGGTGTGCAAGAACATAAGAAATAGGAGCAGGAGTCGGCCATTCGGCCCCTCGAGCCTGCTCCGCCATTCAATACGATCATGGCTGATCCGATCATGGACTCAGCTCCACTTCCCCGCCCGCACCCTTTACTCCCTTATCGCTCAAAAATCTGTCTCTATCCACCTTAAATATATTCAATGACCCAGCCTCCACAGCTCTCTGGGGCAGAGAATTCCACAGATTCACGACCCTCTGAGAGAAGAAATTTCTCCTCAGGTCAGTTTTAAATGGGCGGCCCCTTATTCTGAGACTATGCCCCCTCGTTCTAGATTCCCCCACGTGGGGAAACATCCTCTCTGCATCTACCCTGTCGAGCCCCCCCCCCCCAAGAATCTTACACGTTTCAATAAGATCACCTCTCATTCTTCTAAACTCCAATGAGTAGAGGCCCAACCTGCTCAACCTTTCCTCATAAGTTGAAACTCCTCATCTCCGGAATCAACCGAGTGAACCTTCTCTGAACAGCCTCCAATGCAAGTATATCCTTCCTTAAATACGCAGACCAAAACTGCACGCAGTACTCCAGGTGTGGCCTCACCAATACCCTGTACAGTTGTCGCAGGACTTCCCTACTTTTATACTCCAGACCTCTTGCAATAAAGGCCAACAAGCTAAGGCCCTGAAGCCTTTAGATTGTACTGGCCGGTGGTTAAACAATCTGCACCTTGCCTTACAAGTCTTCAGCTTGAGTCCTATTTTTGTTTCAATGCTTGACAGGAGCGTTATCAAACCGAGCTGCATCAGGAGATATTAAGGCAGGTGAACAAAAGCTTGGTCAAAGAGGTAGGATTTAAGGAGCCTCTTAAAGGAGGAGAAAGAGGCGGAGGGGTTTAGGGAGGGAGTCCCAGAGCTGGGGGCCCAGGCAGCTGAAGGTACGGCCACCGATGGTGGAGCGATGGAAATCGGGGGATGGGCAAGAGGCCAGAATTGGAGGAGCGCAGAGATCTTGGAGGGTCGCAGGAGGCTACAGAGATCGGGAGGGGGGCAAACGACGGATTTGAAAACAAAGATGTTTCTTGGGCCTGCACCTGCGCCAAGCACAGGCCCAATTCCACCAATAGGTGAACTCACAGGATGTGCCGGGATACGTGGGGGGGGATAGGGGAGGTGGAGAATTGATACATATGCCCCTTAACCATGATGAATCATGTCAGTAATTACAGGTTGTTACTTCGCTTGACAGAGACAATTCAGTTTGACTTCCAGCGTTTTAGTGTACTTCAAAATGAAAATTGACTTTAAATGGTTTTCTAGTTATTTGCCCTGTTGCGCAGCTCAGTTTATTTCCCCTGATATTGTCCCAGTTTGCGATGCTAGCAATGGGATTAAAAACACCCAGGGTTGTTAAATTACCAATAAAACAGAGACTTGAGTACATCGATCTCGGCCGACACTCCAGTGCAGTGCTGAGGGAGCGCCGTACTGTCGGAGAGGTCGTACTGAGGGAGCGCCGTACTGCGCTGTTGGAGGGGCGGTACTGAGAGAGGGCCGCACTGTCGGAGGGGCAGTGCTGAGGGAGTGCCGCACGGTCGGAGGAGCAGTACTGAGGGAGCGCCGCACTGTCGGAGGGGCAATACTGAGGGAGTGCCGCACTGTCGGAGGGGCAGTACTGAGGGAGCGCCGCACTATTGGAGGGGTAGTACTGAGGGAGTGCCGCACTGTCAGAGGGGCAGTACTGAGGGAGTGCCGCACTGTCGGAGGGGCAATACTGAGGGAGTGCCGCACTGTCGGAGGGGCAATACTGAGGGAGTGCCACACTGTCGGAGGGCAGTACTGAGGGAGCGCCGCACTATTGGAGGGGTAGTACTGACGGAGCACCGCACTGTCGGAGGGGCAGTACTGAGGGAGCATCGCACTATTGGAGGGGTAGTACTGAGGGAGTGCCGCACTGTCAGAGGGGCAGTACTGAGGGAGTGCCGCACTGTTGGAGGGGCGGTACTGAGAGAGGGCCGCACTGTCGGAGGGGCAGTGCTGAGGGAGTGCCGCACGGTCGGAGGAGCAGTACTGAGGGAGCGCCGCACTGTCGGAGGGGCAATACTGAGGGAGTGCCGCACTGTCGGAGGGCAGTACTGAGGGAGGGCCGCACTGTCGGAGGGGCAATACTGAGGGAGTGCCGCACTGTCGGAGGGGCAATACTGAGGGAGTGCCACACTGTCGGAGGGCAGTACTGAGGGAGCGCCGCACTGTCGGAGGGGCAGTACTGAGGGAGCGCCGCACTATTGGAGGGGTAGTACTGAGGGAGTGCCGCACTGTCAGAGGGGCAGTACTGAGGGAGTGCCGCACTGTTGGAGGGGCGGTACTGAGAGAAGGCCGCACTGTCGGAGGGGCAGTGCTGAGGGAGTGCCGCACGGTCGGAGGAGCAGTACTGAGGGAGCGCCGCACTGTCGGAGGGGCAATACTGAGGGAGTGCCGCACTGTCGGAGGGGCAGTACTGAGGGAGCGCCGCACTATTGGAGGGGTAGTACTGAGGGAGTGCCGCACTGTCGGATGGGCAGTGCTGAGGGAGTGCCGCACGGTCGGAGGAGCAGTATTGAGGGAGCGCCGCACTGTCAGAGGGGCAGTACTGAGGGAGTGCCGCACTGTCGGAGGGGCAATACTGAGGGAGTGCCGCACTGTCGGAGGGGCAATACTGAGGGAGTGCCACACTGTCGGAGGGCAGTACTGAGGGAGCGCCCCACTATTGGAGGGGTAGTACTGACGGAGCACCGCACTGTCGGAGGGGCAGTACTGAGGGAGCATCGCACTGTCGGAGGGGCAATACTGAGGGAGTGCCGCATTGTCGGAGGGGCAGTACTGAGGGAGCACCGCCCTGTCCGTGGGCAGTACTGAGGGAGTGCCGCACTATTGGAGGGGTAGTACTGAGGGAGTGCCGCACTGTCGGATGGGCAGTACTGAGGGAGCGCCGCACTATTGGAGGGGTAGTACTGAGGGAGTGCCGCACTGTCAGAGGGGCAGTACTGAGGGAGTGCCGCACTGTCGGAGGGGCAATACTGAGTGAGTGCCGCACTGTCGGAGGGGCAATACTGAGGGAGTGCCACACTGTCGGAGGGCAGTACTGAGGGAGCGCCGCACTATTGGAGGGGTAGTACTGACGGAGCACCGCACTGTCGGAGGGGCAGTACTGAGGGAGCATCGCACTGTCGGAGGGGCAATACTGAGGGAGTGCCGCATTGTCGGAGGGCAGTACTGAGGGAATCAAGGGATATGGAGATCGGGTGGAGTGGAGGTTTAAGATCAGCCATGATCTTACTGAATGGCGGAGCAGAGGACGTTAGGCCAGCTGCTGCTCTGGATATGAACAGCGACAAACTTTGGCAAATACCCTTTGTTGGTCTGCTGGCCGGGCTGACTGGTTGCAAGGGCAGTGTGAGCTCGGGGACCTGAGCTATCTCCAGCTGCAGGCTGCGGAGTGCACTTTGAAGCCAAGCTCATTCAGTCCTGATGCCCCACTCCATGCAGGCCGCTAAGGGTGGCTGAGATCCCGTCAGATTCAATGGTTACTGCGCTGAGACCCACTACGAAGCCTGCAAACTCCCCTCTCTCACAAAGCTATTGATCTCACTGTTCAAAAGAGATGCGTTCAATGAATTGCAACTGATGTGCATTATTGAGAGACCAGAAATGTAAGTTATAATGATTGCTTAGTAAGGCTTCTACTGACAAATTCAGTAAAAATTCTAATTCCTTCTTTTTTTCTGAGATGGGGAAAGGAGCAGGTTCCATTTTGACGAACCTGTGTCGTTATCAAATGCTTGACAAGACAGGGAGCTTTACTCTGTATCTAACCCCGTGCTGTATCTGCCCTGGGAGTGTTTGATGGGACAGTGTAGAGGGAGCTTTACTCTGTATCTAATCCCGTGCTGTACCTGCCCTGGGAGTGTTTGATGGGACAGTGTAGAGGGAGCTTTACTCTGTATCTAACCCCGTGCTGTACCTGCCCTGGGAGTGTTTGATGGGACAGTGTAGAGGGCGCTTTACTCTGTATCTAACCCCGTGCTGTACCTGCCCTGGGAGTGTTTGATGGGACAGTGTAGAGGGAGCTTTACTCTGTATCTAACCCCGTGCTGTACCTGCCCTGGGAGTGTTTGATGGGACAGTGCAGAGGGAGCTTTACTCTGTATCTAACCCCGTGCTGTACCTGCCCTGGGAGTGTTTGATGGGACAGTGTAGAAGGAGCTTTACTCTGTATCTAACCTGGGAGTGTTTGATGGGACAGTGTAGAGGGAGCTTTACTCTATATCTAACCCCGTGCTATACCTGCCCTGGGAGTGTTTGATGGGACAGTGTAGAGGGAGCTTTACTCTGTATCTAACCCCGTGCTATACCTGCCCTGAGAGTGTTTGATGGGACAGTGTAGCGGGATCTGATACAAGAGGTTGTGTGAGATAACAAGATTAGTATGCATACAACTTTAAATGTTTTTGAGCAATATGAATTCTGACACTGTCGGAGGGGCAGTACTGAGGGAGCACCGCACTGTCGGAGGAGCAGTACTGAGGGAGCGCCGCACTGTCGGAGGAGCAGTACTGAGGGAGCGCCGCACTGTCGGAGTGCCATCTTTTGGATGAGACATTAAACCAAGGCCCCGTCTGCTCTCTCAGGTGGACGTAAAAGATCCCACGGCCACTATTGGAAGAAGAGCAGGGGGAGTTCTCCCCGGTGTCCTGGGGCCAATATTTATCCCTCAATCAACATCACTAAAACAGATGATGTGGGTGATTATCACATTGCTGTGTGTGGGAGCTTGCTGTGCACAAATTGGCTGCTGTGTTTCCCACATTACAACAGTGACTGCACTCCAAAAGCACTTCATTGGCTGTAAAGGGCTTTGAGACGTCCGGTGGTCGGCCATTTAGGACTGAGATGAGGAGGAATTTCTTCACTCAGAGGGAGGTGAATCTTTGGAATTCTCTGCCCCAGAGGGCTGTGGAGGCTCAGTCGTTGAGTATATTCAAGGCTGAGATCGATAGATTTTTGGATTTTAAAGGAATCGAGGGATCGGGCGGGAAAGTGGAGTTGAGGTCGAAGATCAGCCGTGATCTCATTGGATGGCGGAGCAGGCTCGAGGGGCCGAATGGCCGACTCCTGCTCCGATTTCTTCTGTTGTGTTCTTACAAAAGCATTCTGATGTACTGAGGAGGAATTTGGGCTGGATGTGATGAGGGGAGTTATGGGCAGGTCAACATGATGGAGTCCGCAGTTGTTCCAAAGGTCAGAGTGCACCGTACAGGGCACCACACCGAGCGAATAAATTAGGCGCAAGGGCACGTTATATCTAGAATTAGTGACATGCAAGCTTGAGCTTTCAAAGCCAGTAGTTGGGGAACAGCTGGAGCAGACAAGGCGTCCTACAGTTCCGTGGCAAACAACAAGCTGCCTTACACCGAGTTAAAACCTGCCCCCAAGGCGCTTGACAGGAGCGTTATCAGACACCGAGCCAAATAAGGAGATCTTATGACAGATGCTTGGTCGCGGGGTTGGGTTTCAAGGAGGGCCTGAAGCAGGAGGAGAGAGAGGCGGAGAGGTTGAGGGAGGGAGTTCTAGAGCTTGGGGCCCAGGCAGCTGAAGGCACGGCCACCGATGGTGGAGCGATGGAAATCGGCGGGTGCACAAGAGGGCAGAATTGGAGGAGCGCAGAGATTTCGGAGGGTTGTCGAGGAGGTTACAGAGATAGGGAGTCTCAGTCTTACTTATTTATGTTATATGCATCGGAGAGTGATTGACAGTGAGGGTGCTATATAATTTACAGTGTGTCCACTGCTGCAATGAACGGCGGTATAAAATTCAATACTGCCTCATCTGAAATCGGGATCCAATCCCAGGAACATGCTCTCCCACTTTCCCTTGCAGCTGGCAAAAAAAATCCCTTGCGCAAAAACCAAAGAAGGCACTTTGCCCCCTTCACCGCAAACTGTTCCTTTCCAAAATGTCTAACCGGTCAGAATATGGGTTTTACTCCTGGAAAGAACCACAAGGGTTTACAACACAGAAGGAGGCCATCTCGGCCCATCGTGTCCCGCGCCGGCCGACCAAGAGCCACCCGGCCTAATCCCACTTTCCCGCTCTCGGTCCGTAGCCCTGTAGGTTACAAGTGCACATCCAGGTACTTTTTAAATGTGGTGAGGGTTTCTGCCTCTACCACCCTTTCAGGCAGTGAGTTCCGCCCCAGACCCCCACCACCCTCTGGGTGAAGACATTTCCCCTCAAATCCCCTCTAAACCTCCCCCCCAATTACTTTAAATCTGTGCCCCCCCTGGTTGTTGACCCCTCTGCCAAGGGAAACAGGTCCGTCCTATACCACTCTATCCAGGCCCCTCATCATTTTACACACCTCAATCAGGTCTCCCCTCAGCCTCCTCCGTTCCAAAGAAAACAACCCCAGCCTATCCAATCTTTCCTCATCGCTAAAATTCTCCAGTCCTGGCAACATCCTGGTAAATCTCCTCTGTACCCTCTCCAGTGCAATCACATCTTTCCTGCAATGTGGTGACCAGAACTGCACGCAGTACTCCTGCGGCACTCCCTCAGTACTGCTCCTCTGACAGTGCGGCACTCCCTCAGTACTGCCCCTCTGACAGTGCGTCACTCTCTCAGTACTGCTCCTCTGACAGTGCGGCACTCCCTCAGTACTGCCCCTCTGACAGTGCGGCGCTCCCTCAGTACTGCCCCTCCGACAGTGCGGCGCTCCCTTAGTACTGCCCCTCTGACAGTGCGGCGCTCCCTCAGTACTGCCCCTCCGACAGTCCTGCGCTACCTCAGTACTGCCCCTCCGACACTGCAGTGCTCCCTCAGCATTACACTGGAGTGTCAGCCTGGAATTTTGTGCTCAAGTTCCTGGAGTGGGACTCGAACCCACAGCCTCCTGAGTCACCGGTGAGGGTGCTACCCACTGAGCCCCGGCTGACATCTTAAAGCAGGAGCACCTTAAAGGAGGAGAGAGAGAGGCGGAGAGGTTTAGGGAGGGAGTTCCAGAGCTTGGGGCCCAGGCAGCTGAAGGCACGGCCACCGATGGTGGAGCGATTATAATCAGGGATGCTCAGAAGGGCAGAATTAGAGGAGCGCAGACATCTCGGAGGGCTGTGGGGCTGGAGGAGATGACAGAGATAGGGAGGGGGCGAGGGCCAAGGAGGGATTTGAACACAAGGATGAGAATGTTAAATTCGTGGCGAAGGAAATACCTCTCAGTCAAAGACAGTCATGAAAGCTATCAATTCGTCAAAAACTGATAAACACGAACTGGGGCAGGCAAAAAGCTGTTAAATGACCTCGAGACTCAAGGCGTCTCACCAATCATTATGCCTGTTAATGGTTCACAGTGACATTTCAGTCAATACATACCTGCTCTTGGGAACAGTCTCTTAAAATCACTTCAGCTTACTACCATCCCTACTGACAAAATGTACTTGGCAAGAAAGAAAGACTTGCATTTCTATAACACCTTTCATAACTTCAGGACATCCCAAAGCACTTTACAGCCAATGAAGTACTTTTGTGGTCACTGCTGTAATGTGGGAAACGCAGCAGCCAATTCACACACAGCAAGCTCCCACACACAGCAATGTGATAATGACCCAGATCATCTGTTTCAGTGATGTTGGTTGAGGGATAAATATTGGCCCCAGGACACCGGGGAGAAC
Source organism: Pristiophorus japonicus (assembly GCF_044704955.1). Taxonomy (NCBI): domain Eukaryota; kingdom Metazoa; phylum Chordata; class Chondrichthyes; family Pristiophoridae; genus Pristiophorus; species Pristiophorus japonicus. The sequence continues at coordinate 11,203,788 of NC_092003.1, read as the reverse complement.
TCCCCCTGCTCTTCTTCAAAATAATGCCATGGGATCTATTTGCATCTACGTGAGAGGAAGGTGGGGCCTCGTTTTAAGGTCACCTCCGACAGTGCGGCGCTCCCTCAGCACTGCCCCTCCAACAGAGCAGTATGGCACTCCCACAATACTGCCCCTCCAACAGCGCAGTACAGCGCTCCCTCAGTAATGGCCCTCCGACAGTGCAGCGCTCCCTCAGCGCTGCCCCTCCGACAGTGCAGTGCTCCCTCAGTAGTGCCCCTCCGACAGTGCGGCACTCCCTCAGCACTGCCCCTCTGACAGCGCAGTACGGCGCTCCCTCAGCACTGCCCCTCCCTCAGCACGGTGCTCCCTCAGTACTGCCCCTCCGACAGTGCAGTGCTCCCTCAGCACTGCCCCTCCGACAGTGCAGTGCTCCCTCAGTAGTGCCCCTCCGACAGTGCGGCACTCCCTCAGCACTGCCCCTCCGACAGCGCAGTGCGGCGCTCCCTCAGCACTGCCCCTCCGACAGCGCAGTACGGCTCTCCCTCAGCACTGCCCCTCCGACAGCACAGTGCGGCGCTCCCTCAGCACTGCCCCTCCGACAGCGCAGTGCGGCGCTCCCTCAGCACCGCCCCTCCGACAGCGCAATGCGGCGCTCCCTCAGCCCTGGGACTGGGAATGGTCAGCCTAGGTACATGCGCTCGCGTCTGTGGAGTGGGACTCGAACCCACGACCTTCTGACCAAGAGCAGAGTGTGATGCCCACTGAGCCATGGCTGACACAGACAAAGGCGGACTCCGAGCTGAAATTGGGACGGATTAGTGGGGACAATGACCTGAGAGCAACGTCAATGAGTGAGCTCGGTTGAAGATCGGCCCTGAACATTGAGGAACCAGCCTGTGCTCCTCATTCCCCTCTCCAGCTTGAAGTACTCTGCAATCGTGTCACAGATGTCACTGTTCCCGAACTCCAGGTTGCCGTCTGAATACTCGATGGCCCCTGCCATCAAAGGATCAAGCCTGCACGACATCTGAATTCATCAGAGCCGCTTTGTGTGTGCTGACATCGATGTGGGTAGTGACAGCAACTTAGCACCTGCCAACTCTTCAAACTGCACCAGCGCCAACCCCTCTTCCAAAGGCCAATTCCTCGTCCTCCCTTCCCTTCCCGACGCTGAAGCGGAGGGGGAAGGTGAATCCGGGCTACTTCAAGCGCGTCTCTTGCTCCATTAGTCGGACAAGGCTGGAATCTGTTGAGATAAACCGCCTTGGGAACGTTCTGCTTGCTGAAGGGCACTGTGCCAACTGGAACGAGTTGACCCTACGCAACTTCAGCACAGAAGGTGTTGCAAATGCACGGCAGGAGGGGTCAAGAGTCAGTCAGTGGCTCAGTGGGCAGCAGAGCCTTCTGAGTCAGAAGATGAGGGTTCAAGTCCCCGCTCCAGAGAGTTGAGAGCACACTCTCGGCTGGCACTCCTCAGGGAGCCCCGCACTGTTGGAGGGGCAGTACTGAGGGAGTGCCGCACTGTTGGAGGGGCAGTACTGAGGGAGTGCAGTACTGTCGCAGGGGCAGTGCTGAGGGAGCGCCGCACTGTCGGAGGGGCAGTACTGAGGGAGCGCCGCACTGTCGGAGGGGTAGTACTGAGGGAGTGCCGCACTGTCGGAGGGGCAGTACTGAGGGAGCGCCGCACTGTCGCAGGGGCAGTACTGAGGGAGCGCCGCACTGTCGCAGGGGCAGTACTGAGGGAGCGCCGCACTGTCGGAGGGGCAGTACTGAGGGAGTGCCGTACTGTCGGAGGGGCAGTACTGAGGGAGCGCCGCACTGTCGGAGGGGCAGTACTGAGGGAGCGCCGCACTGTCGGAGGGGCAGTACTGAGGGAGCGCCGCACTGTCGGAGGGGCAGTACTGAGGGAGCGCCGCACTGTCGGAGGGGCGGTACTGAGGAAGCGCCGTACTGCGCTGTCGGTGGGGCAGTACTGAGGGAGCGCCGCACTGTCGGTGGGGCAGTTCTGAGGGAGCGCCGCATTGTCGGAGGGGCGGTACTGAGGGAGCGCCGCACTGTCGGAGGGGCAGTACTGAGGGAGCGCCGCACTGTCGGAGGGGCAGTACTGAGGGAGCGCCGCACTGTCGGAGGGGCAGTACTGAGGGAGCGCCGCACTGTCGGAGGGGCAGTACTGAGGGAGCGCCGCACTGTCGGAGGGGCAGTACTGAGGGAGTGCAGCACTGTCGGAGGGGCAGTACTGAGGGAGCGCCGCACTGTCGGAGGGGCAGTACTGAGGGAGCGCCGCACTGTCGGAGGGGCAGTACTGAGGGAGCGCCGCACTGTTGGAGGGGAGGGTTGCTGCGATCGATGCAGTCGCTCTCGAGACATGCACTAGTCCATCAGTGAGCAATGGTCACGGTCAGTCGCTGTTGATTTTCACAGCATGAGTAACATCGACAAAAGATGACAGGGAAAGTATAATGACATAAGTGTCGCACTCACAGAAGCTGTGCACTTATGCGATAGCTTGAGTTTTATCCCTTCAAACAAGCAATTGCTTTCTGAGTGCGGGAACTATTGTTGCTTTCTGGTCATTATATTCTCCAGATATTTTTGAGCTCAGCTCCCTCACAAGAAAGAAAGAATTGCATTTATATAGCGCCTTTCACTTTACGCCAATGAAGTACTTTTTGGAGTGTGGTCACTGTTGTAATGTGGGAAATGCGGCCAATTTGCGCACAGCAAGCTCCCACACACATCAATGTGATACTGACCCAGATCATCTGTTTTAGTGATGTTGGTTGAGGGATAAATATTGGCCCCAGGACACCGGGAAGAACTCCCCCTGCTCTTCTTCCAATAGTGGCCGTGGGATCTTTTACATCCACCTGAGAGAGCAGACGGGACCTTGGTTTAACGTCTCATCTGAAAGACGGCATCTCTGACATTGCGGAACACTCTCCACTTGCCTGGATGAGTTGCAGCTCCAACAACACTCGAGAAGCTCGACACCATCCGGGACAAAGCAGCCCGCTTGATGGGCCACGCTACCCACCACCTTCAACACTCACTCCCTCCACCACCGGCGCCCCCTGGCTGCAGTGTGCACCGTCTACAAGACGCACTGCAGCAACTCGCCAAGGCTTCTTCGGCAGCACCTCCCAAACCCGCGACCTCTACCGCCTAGAAGGACAAGGGCAGCAGGCGCATGGGAACACCACCACCTCCACGTTCCCCTCCCAGTCACACACCATCCCGACTTGGAAATATATCGGCCGTTCCTTCATCGTCGCTGGGTCACAATCCTGGAACTCCCTCCCTTCCCGTGAAAGGCGCTATAGAAATGCAAGCCTTTATTTTACGAGGAGAGCTCCCAACTCTTCTTCCAATAGTGACCGTGGAAAATGTTACATCCACCTGATTGGGCAGACGGCACCTCCGACAGTGCGGCGCTCCCTCAGTACTGCCCCTTCGAAAGTGCACCGCTCCCTCAGTACTGCCCCTTCGAAAGTGCGCCGCTCCCTCAGTACTGCCCCTCCGACAATGCGGCACTCCCTCAGTACTACCCCTCCGACAGTGCGGCGCTCCCTCAGTACTACCCCTCCGACAGTGCGGCGCTCCCTCAGTACTGCCCCTCCGACAGTGCGGCACTCCCTCAGTACTACCCCTTCGACAGTGCGGCGCTCCCTCAGTACTGCCCCTCCGACAGTGCGGCCCTCCCTCAGTACTGCCCCTCCGACAGTGCGGCGCTCCCTTAGTACTGCCTCTCCGACAGTGCGGCGCTCCCCAGTACTGCCCCTCCGACAGTGCGGCACTCCCTCAGTACTACCCCTCCGACAGTGCGGCGCTCCCTCAGTACTGCCCCTCCGACAGTGCGGCCCTCCCTCAGTACTGCCCCTCCGACAGTGCGGCGCTCCCTCAGTACTGCCTCTCCGACAGTGTGGCGCTCCCCAGTACTGCCCCTCCGACAGTGCGGCACTCCCTCAGTACTACCCCTCCGACAGTGCGGCGCTCCCCAGTACTGCACCTCCGACAGTGCGGCACTCCCTCAGTACTACCCCTCCGACAGTGCGGCGCTCCCTCAGTACTGCCCCTCCGACAGTGCGGCCCTCCCTCAGTACTGCCCCTCCGACAGTGCGGCGCTCCCTCAGTACTACCCCTCCGACAGTGCGGTGCTCCCTCAGTACCGCCCCTCCGACAGTGCGGCGCTCCCCAGTACCGCCCCTCCGACAGTGCGGCGCTCCCCAGTACTGGCGCTGGGAGTGTCGGCTAGGATTTCTGTGCTCAAGTCTCTGGCCTGTGTCACCAGTATACAAACTCCTGCCTATGGAAGGGATTGAGAGACCCCAGGGATATCTCCCTTTTAATAACATCCCTGAAACCGCTCATGATCATTTCCTGTAGCAATCACCTTCTGTAAATTAAATAATTCCTCGCACTCTGCCAGACAAAGCTATGCGCGGCTGGAATAAATCTTTCTCCCTCCCCTCCCCGATAACCCACTTCACCTCTCTCTTTAATCAATTATGTGTTACACCGTCATCTTCTCTGAGTGCAATGCCGATAAAAGAGGGCCAATTCAACGAAAAATTAGCAAATAACTGAATATTATGTATAATCGGCAGACAAAGGCTGCATCAGTCACAGTAACTCTATTCCAACAGCATGCTGAAGGCTTAAAAAAAGACTTACATTGATATAGCGCCTACCACGACCTTAAGATGCCCCAAAGCACTTTACAGCCAATGAAGTCCTTTTTTGGAGTGCAGTCACTGTTGTAATGCAGGAATCGCAGCAGCCAATGTGCGCACAGCAAGCTCCCACAAACAGCAATGTGATAATGACCCAGATCAGCTGTTTCAATGATCTTGGTTGAGGGATAAATATTTGAACAGGACACCAACAATAACAACGTGTATTTATATAGCGCCTTTAACGTAGTGAAATGTCCCAAGGCGCTTCACAGGAGTATTATCAGACAATAAATTTGACATAAACCACATAAGCAGAAATTAGCGCAGGTGACCAAAAGCTGGGTCAAAGAGGTAGGTTTTAAGAAGCGTCTTGAAGGAGGAAAGAGAGGCAGAGAGGTTTAGAGAGGGAGTTCCAGAGCTTGGGACCCAGGCAACAGAAGGCACGGCCATCAATGGTGGAGCGATTATAATCAGGGATGCTCAGGAGGGCAGAATTAGAGGAGTGCAGTCATCTCAGGGTATGTGGGTTTGGAGAAGATTACAGAGATAGGGAGGGGCGAGGGCCATGGAGGGATTTGAACACAGGAATTAACATTTTGAAATTGAAGCCTTGCTGGACCGGGAGCCAATGTAGGTCAGCGAGCACAGGGGGCGATGGTGAATTGGACTCGGTGCGAGTTAGGACACGGGGCAGTGAGCACAGAGGGTGATGGGTGAGCGGGACTCAATGCGAGTTAGGACACGGGGGCAGTGAGCACAGGGGGAGATGGGTGAGCGGGACTCGGTGCGTGTTTGGACACGGGGCAGTGAGCACAGGGGGCGATGGTGAGCGGGACTCGGTGCGAGTGAGGACACAGGGCAGTGAGCACAGGGGGTGATGGGTGAGCGGGACTCGGTGCGAGTTAGGACACGGGGACAGTGAGCACGGGGGGTGATGGGTGAGCGGGACTCGTTGTGAGTTAGGACACGGGGCAGCGAGCACAGGGGTGATGGGTGAGCGGGACTCGGTGCGAGTTAGGACATGGGGGCAGTGAGCACAGGGGGCGATGGGTGAGTGGGACTCGGTGCGAGTTAGGACACGGGGCAGTGAGCACAGGGGGCAATGGGTGAGCGGGACTGGGTGCGAGTTAGGACACGGGGCAGTGAGCACAGGGGGCGATGGGTGAGTGGGACTCGGTGCGAGTTAAGACACGGGGGCAGCGAGCACAGGGGGTGATGGGTGAGCGGGACTGGGTGCGAGTTCGGACACGGGGGCAGCGAGCACGGGGGGTGATGGGTGAGCGGGACTCGGTGTGAGTTAGGACACGGGGGCAGCGAGCATGGGGGGTGATGGGTGAGCGGGACTCGGTGCGAGTTAGGACACGGGGCAGCAAAGTTTTGGTTGACATCCAGTTTACGTAGGGTAGAATGTGGGAGGCCGGCCAGGAGTGCGTTGGAATAGTCAAGTCTGGAGGTAACAAAGGCACGGATGAGGGTTTCAACAGTGGATGAGCTGAGGCAGGGGCAGAGATGGGGAGAACTCCCCTGCTCTTCTTTGAAATGGTGGCAGTGGGATCTTTTACATCCACCTCTGAGGGCAGAAGGGGCCTCGGTTTAAGATCACATCTGAAAGACGGCACCTCTGACAGTGCGGCGCTCCCTCAGTATTGTCCCTCCAACAGTGCGGCACTCCCTCAGTACTGCCCCTCCAACAGTGCGGCACTCCCTCAGCACTGCCCCTCCGACAGTGCGGCACTCTCTCAGCACTGCCCCTCCGACAGTGCGGCGCTCCCTCAGTACTGCCCCTCCGACAGTGCGGCGCTCTCTCAGTATTGCCCCTCCGACAGTGCGGCGCTCCCTCAGTACTGCCCCTCCCACAGTGCGGCGCTCCCTCAGTACTGCCCCTCCGACAGTGCGGCACTCCCTCAGCACTGTCCCTCCGACACTCCAACAGTACTTCATTGGCTGTAAAGAACTTTGAGACGTCCGGCGGTCGTGAGAGGCGCTATATAAATGCAAGTCTATCTTTCAATCTTCATTTCACCTTCTCTGCTCCAAGGAGAACAATCCCGGCTTCTCCAGTCTCTCCACGCAACTTGAAGTCCCTCATCCCTGGAACCATTGTGGTCAAGTCAGAGATAGTCATAAATTGTGCCTTTCAATAAGCTGTGGATTCCACAGTGATGGATCATTTGGCAGTTCAATCTCACAGCCGCAGAAAGTCTAGATTGTTTCTGCATCACAAGTGTCTAAAAATTATACAGGTGCACATCTGCACCTCCTGGTCACTACCAGAAAGAGGGAGCAAGAGAGAGTGGACCATCAAACCTTTTGACTGGAATGTATTTGGATCTCGGGGTACAGCACAGCTCTAAGATGGTAGCTCTGTTGCACCCCACAAGTGCCAGGCAATGACTATCTCTAACAAGCGAGAGTCTCACCACCTCCCCTTGACATTCAAAGGCATTCCCATCACCGAATCCCCCACCACCAACATCCTGGGGGTCACCATTGACCAGAAACTTAACTGGACCAGCCACATAAATACTGTGGCCACAAGAGCAGGTGGGTATTCTGCGATGAGTATCTCACCTCCTGACTCCCCAAAGCCTTTCCACCATCTACAAGCCACAAGTCAGGAGTGTGATGGAACACTCCCCACTTGCCTGGATGAGTTGCAGCTCCAACAACACTCGAGAAGCTCGACACCATCCAGGACAAAGCAGCCCCGCTCGATGGGCCACGCTACCCACCACCTTCAACACTCACTCCCTCCACCACCGGCGCCCCCTGGCTGCAGTGTGCACCGTCTACAAGACGCACTGCAGCAACTCGCCAAGGCTTCTTCGTCAGCACCTCACAAACCCGCGACCTCTACCGCCTAGAAGGACAAGGGCAGCAGGCGCATGGGAACACCACCACCTCCACGTTCCCCTCCCAGTCACACCCACACACCATCCCCACTTGGGAATATATCGGCCGTTCCTTCATCGTCGCTGGTTCAACATCCTCCCGAACAGCACTGTGTGGGAGCACCTTCACCACACGGACTGCAGCGGTTCAAGAAGGAGGCTCACCACCTCCTTCTCGAGGGGCGATTAGGGACGGGCAATAAATGCCGGGCCTTGCCAGCGACGCCCACATTCCGGGAAACGAATTTAAAAAAGATCGCCCAAACCTAACCGAGCAGGTTCTAATCTTCTGACCTGTTGAACAGGTCCCGCATTCTCCTTGTGAACATACTGTGCCCCAGACTATAGAGTCATCTTGAGCATCAGCTGGGCCATTCAATGCGTGTCCGGGTGCACTACCAGCCACGGTGGGAGCTGGGGTGCGGTGCACGCTTCGGCAATGCCCGGCAAAGGAACCAGAGTATTTATTTTCGAATCAGGAGATGAACCGGAGTAGATAATGGCTGACGGCTGCCTTGGCCGTCCCTGCTGGAATGTGATTTCTAAGGCTGCAAAAAAAAACCTTTAACATGTCGCATATTATTGTGAAGGCCCAGGCTTGGTCAGACCAGACCGGGCCTGGTAACCACGGAAACCACGGCTGTAATGAATGTACCTCAGGTTTGTAGAGCTGTTGACCACGTGGTGTCCATCGGTACGCTCGCGGCCTTCCGTGAGAGGTGGGCGTCGGAGGGACTGGAGTGCATCATCACCCCCCCCGCCCGCCCCACCCGGCAACCAAATTTTAATTTGATTTAAGTTTACTGTCTAAAGTTCAATTTGTTTAAGTCTGTCGGTTTTAGTGCCCCTCTTTAATCAGGGGGCACTTGTATTAAAGTTTGCAACAAAATAGTTGTAGCGCTGTCGGGAGTCCGTGTTCCACGTGTACGTGCGGTGTGCGAGGGTTGCAGCCCCTGTTCCAATATTTGAAGGGGCTGCTCCTCAAATTCTGGCTGCACTTCAGTCCCACACTCCTGATCTTTGGGCACCCTGTGCGGAGGGGAGCGGGTAGGTCCGAAGGCCTCCTCGTAGGACTGCTCCTGGGCCCGGCCAAGGGGGCCATCAGCCGGTCCAGGCAGCGGGCGGTCGAGGGGGTCGTTCAGCCCGACTGCCCGCCTCTCTTCCGCGCCTACATCCGGGCCAGGGTGTCCCTGGAGATGGAGCACGCGGTGTCCACCGGTACGCTCGCGGCCTTCCGCGAGAGGTGGGCGCCGGAGGGACTGGAGTGCATCATCACCCCTGCCAACCAAATTCTAATTTGAACTACGTTTCCTTTAAAGTTTTATTTGTAGATTTGTCGGTTCTTGTGTCCCTTGCCGAAAGGGAGCACTTGATTTATTAAAGTTCTGCTCAAAATAGTTGTAGAGCTGTTGAGTTGGGGGTGGCTGAGCCAGTCACGTGATGTTCACAAGACTCAATAAAACCCCGGCCAGTTGGGTTCGGGGGATGAGGTATGCAGTTGTGAGCCTAGTTGAGGAACCGGTAATGTGTCGTGTGATTGTTAAACCTTTGCTAATAAACCGACTCGCTCTTAATAGCAATGTGTCGCTGTGAATTCTTAAGCAAAGATCCCTTGAAGCAAATACTCCACAATGTCCCTTCGAGAGAATGTTGATGTTTTTCGAGGCTCTTGCCCTTGAGCATGCCGTGATTGTTCAGAGTGCTGCACAGGTCAATGAGGTCGCCATGCAATGGTAGGAGTGGTGTAGCACAAGGCGTGGCTTGAGCTGCCGTGAGATTTATCGGAGGGAGGTCGAAAGTTTGGGTTTAAAAGCCAGTAGGGCTCGAGGCAATGTTGCCGCACTTAGTGCGCTTCAGGCAAAGAGAGGCCCAGGGCGCACTCTCTCTCTGTCCAAGTGTTAAAGCTGCACGAACTCTCCCCTTCAAAAACGCAAACCGTTTGTGCCTGAAGAACAGCGGGCATGCAAGAGCCATCAAGTGCGTGTGAGAGAGAGAGAGAGAGAGAGAGAAAGAGAAAGAGGGGGAGAGACAGAGACAGACACACACACAAAAAAAAAATGAGTGACGTCGGGAAGGTGGACACACAGTCGGACATAGTCAAGGCATTCCGCTAAAATCCCAGCATGCCATGCATTATGGACAGCAGCGGGCGGGGAAGGGGAGGAGTGGGGGGGTGGAGTGGGGGGGTTTATGGGCGGGGTGGGTGGAGGAGATGTCTGACCACCTCGTCACCTCCACCTCCCCCCCCCACCCTCCCCGCCCACCCCCACCCACCCAATCCCAATCTGGTTCGGGGGGGGGGGGGTGGGAGGGAGTGAGGGAGGGCGTGGGAGAGCGGGGCAGGGGGGCGGGGAGAAGGAAAACAAAAGATTAAGCACGGCTCAGATGCAACAAAAGAAACGGCCCACTTCTCCAAGACCTTCTCTCTCCGTGGGCCCGAAAACCAAATGGAAAAGGGTGGTGGGGGCGGCGGGGGGTGGGGGGGGGGTAAGGAACAGAACAGAACAGAGACGGATGACAAAGTACGGAAGCCAAAAAAATAGGTTTACCAACCCTGTTGTTTCGGATTTTGGGTTTTAAAGAATCGATGTTAATTATCAAAAAGGAAAAAAAAAAATCAACTCAAAAACACACAGACCCAAACGATAAGACAAATAAGAATGATAACTACCAGATAATGCAGTTTGTTTACCATTGCGTGTCCAATACCAGAGTGCTTTAGGGAGAAAGGGTAAAGAGGTGGGGGGCGGGGGGGGAAGGGAGGGAGGGAGAGGGGAAAGAAACATGACAAGACTGTGAACTCCATAAGCACTTTCACTCAAAAGGAATGATGGCACTTGAGAAGGTTAGTAATATTACATAAGCTCAAAATAAGGTCCACAGTTAGTACAGAGAAAAAAAATGATCACATTCCGTGAATGACATCTGGGTTAGTTCTTGTAAGCGTGTTAGTAAAAATGTACACACAGAAATTAACGTTACAGAAGGGGGTGAGGGCGGGAGGAAGGGGTACGTCGGTCACACAACAAACGCTTTCGGAAGGGGAGGCGGGGTTAGTGTCCGGGGGGGGGGGGGGTGGGGGGAAACCGCCTGTTCGGCAGGACTGCCCGTTCGGAGACCACCGGTGGCACGCGGGCTCAAGGCAGCCACCGGCACGCTGGGAAATAACCTTTTTGGCCACGAGGCGACTTTGAACGCATTTCTTGTCCGACCCGCCCCACTGCCCGTCCCCGCCCCAAAACCCGGCCCCCTCCCCTCGAGGGGGCCGCACCGCCGCATGTTAGATCCCCGACACAAGCGACAGGACAGAACGAGGAAGGAACACGTAATGCTCAAGACACAATTTCGGACATTCGATGGGAAAACGATTCAATCCTCCTTCAAAGCAAAAAATTTGTCAACGGTTATTTCAGCGTAGCAACAGTATTGGAGACATTCAGGACTGGGCAAGTCATTCACAGAGGTCGTAATGAGTTGGAGCATTTAACTAACCAGTGCAGCCCGATAATTGCTCGCCTGGCGACTGAGCAGGGTTGAACCAGACTTTGACTGGGTGTACTCGAGTTTAACTTGTGGAGCCAGTTTTCGAAGGCCCCAATCTCGCTCTGCTACACCATGTCTGGGTCCGCGTCCTAATTCTCCACCCCTTTGATCATTAAGACACGCAGTCCCACTGAGGTACCGAGCTGGAAGTTATGCTGCAGCTGTACAAAGCCCTGGTTAGCCCACAGCTGGAGCACTGTGAGCAGTTCTGGGCACCACATCTTAGGGAGGATACATTGGCCTTGGAGGGAGTGCAGCGTAGGTTTACCAGAATGTTACCCGCACTCCAAGGGTTCAGTTACGAGGAGTAATTACACAAACTAGGGCTGTATTGCCTGGAATTTAGAAGATTATGGGGCGATTTGATCGAAGTTTTCAGGATATTAAGAGGAACTGACAGGGTGGGCAGAGAGAGTGCAGGTCCACAGATCCCTGAAGGTAGCAGGCCAGGTGGATAAGGTGGTTAGGAAGGCATACAGAATATCTGCCTTTATTAGCCGAGGCATAGAATACAAGAGCAGGGAGGTTATGCTTGAACTGTATAAAACACTGGTTAGGCCACCGCTGGAGTACTGCGTGCAGTTCTGGTCACCGCATTACAGGAAAGATGTGATTGCACTGGAGAGGGTACAGAGGAGATTTACCAGGATGTTGCCAGGACTGGAGAATTTTAGCGATGAGGAAAGATTGGATAGGCTGGGATTGTTTTCCTTGGAACAGAGGAGGCTGAGGGGAGACCTGATTGAGGTGTATAAAATGATGAGGGGCCTGGATAGAGTGGATAGGACGGACCTGTTTCCCTTGGCAGAGGGGCCAACAACCAGGGGGGCACAGATTTAAAGTAATTGGAGGGAGGTTTAGAGGGGATTTGAGGGGAAATGTCTTCACCCAGAGGGTGGTGGGGGTCTGGGGCGGAACTCACGGCCTGAAAGGGTGGTAGAGGCAGAAACCCTCACCACATTTAAACAGTACTTGGATGTGCACTTGTAACCTACAGGGCTACGGACCGAGAGCGGGAAAGTGGGATTAGGCCGGGTGGCTCTTGGTCAGCCGTCGTGGACACGATGGGCCAAAATGGCCTCCTTCCGTGCCGTAAATTTCTATGATTCTATGAAACTATTGCCGCTGGTTGGGGAGTCTAGGACGAGGGGCACAGTCTAAAGATTCGAGCCAGACCTTTCAGGAATGAAGTTGGGAAACATTTCTACACACACAGGGTGGGAGAGGTTTGGGAACTCTCTTCCGCAAACGGCAATCGATGCTGGGTCAATTGTTAATTGTAAACCGGAGATTGATAGCTTTCTGTTAACCCAAGGTATTTAGGGACATGGGCCAAAGGCGGGGAGATGGAGTTAGGTCGCAGATCAGCCATGATCTCATCAAAAGGTGGAGCAGGCTCGAAGGGCTGAATGGCCTCCTCCTGTTCCTATGTTTGAATGACGGAACAGGCTCGAGGGGCTGAATGGCCTCCTCCTGTTCCTATGATTGAATGGTGCAACAGGCTCGAGGGACTGAATGGCCTCCTCCTGTTCCTATGTTCCTATGCTTGAATGACGGAACAGGCTCGAGGGGCTGAATGGCCTCCTCCTGTTCCTGTGTTCCTATGTTCTGTGTCTCAGTTGCCCTCCACTACTCCGGACAATAATTCATTCGAGGGAGGGGCGCCTAGACGCTTGTTGGGGTATTCGGTCAAGGGGGCCATCACAGCTGACCCGGATTGAGTCCCCATCCAACCTCGACGCCCCAACACTTTCCAGGGTTCGGGGGTACTTGGCTGAAATGGCCCCTCCTGGGACCGAGGAGACTGAGGGAATTGTCGTGTCCGAACTGTCGTGAGGTTCAGCACAGCCTAGGGGCGGGGGGGCAGGGGTGAGAGGTCAAACCAGTTGTCCTGGCCTGTAGGCCACAGTGCTGGATGATGCTTTCATCCACCATCCAATCAAGGAGCATCGTGGTAACGTTACTGAACCAGTAATCCAGAGACCCTGACTAATGATCCGGAGACATCAGTTCAAATCCCACCATGGTAGCTGGGGAATTTAAATTCAATTGATTAAATAAATGTGGAATTAAAAAGCTAATGTCAGTAACAGTGACCATGAAACTACCGGATTGTCATAGAAACCCTTCTGGTTCACTAATGTTAGAGAAGGGAAGTTTTTAAAGAGTATAAAAGCAGTGAAATCCTGCTACAGCTATACAGGGTATTGGTGAGGCCACACCTGGAGTACTGCGTGCAGTTTTGGTTTCCATATTTACGAAAGGATATACTTGTTTTAGAGGCAGTTCAGAGAAGGTTCACTCAGTTGATTCCGGAGATGAGGGGGTTGACTTATGAGGAAAGGTTGCGTAGGTTGGGCCTATGCTCATTGGAATTCAGAAGAATGAGAGGTGATCTTATCGAAACGTATAAGATTATGAGGGGGCTCGACAAGGTGGATGCAGAGAGGATGTTTCCACTGATGGGGGAGACTAGAACTAGGGGGCATGATCTTAGAATAAGGGGCCGCCCATTTAAAACTGAGATGAGGAGAAATTTCTTCTCTCAGAGGGTTGTAAATCTGTGGAATTCGCTGCCTCAGAGAGCTGTGGAAACTGGGACATTGAATATATTTAAGACAGAAATAGACAGTTTCTTAAACAATAAGGGAATAAGGGGTTATGGGGAGCGGACGGGGAAGTGGAGCTGAGCCCAAGATCAGATCAGCCATGATCGTATTGAATGGCGGAGCAGGCTCGAGGGGCCGTATGGCCGACTCCTGCTCCTATTTCTTATGTTCTTATGTTGTTAAACCTGCTGCCCTTACCTGGCCTATATGTAACTCCAGACCCACAGCAATGTGGTTAACCCTTAACTGCCCTCTGAAATGGCCCAGCGAGACACTCAAGGGCCATAAATGATGGGCCTTGTCGGTGACGCCCACGTCCCGTGAATTCATTTTTAAAAACACCGATTTCTGGGCAATAAGGTCTCACTAGAAGTGAACAATTAGCTAAATGCTGTAGCATGTTCCCAGCATCAGAGAATTCCTTACTGGGACAGAAATTCTGGCTTCCACGGGTCCGTACAGTACTGAGTGTGTACTGAGACAGTCTAAAAACTAGAGCCAAACCTTTCAGGAGTGAGGTTGGGAAACATTTCTACACACAAAGGGTGATAGAAACATAGAAACATAGAAAATAGGTGCAGGAGTAGGCCATTCGGCCCTTCGAGCCTGCACCACCATTCAATATGATCATGGCTGATCATGCAACTTCAGTACCCCATTCCTGCTTTCTCTCCATACCCCTTGATCCCTTTAGCCATAAGGGCCACATCTAACTCCCTTTTGAATATATCTAATGAACTGGCCTCAACAACTTTCTGTGGTAGAGAATTCCACATGTTCACAATTCTCTGAGTGAAGAAGTTTCTCCTCATCTCGGTCCTAAATGGCTTACCCCTTATCTTTAGACTGTGACCCCTGGTTCTGGGCTTCCCCAACATCGGGAACATTCTTCCTGCATCTAACCTGTCCAATCCCGTCAGATTTTTATATGTTTCTATGAGATCCCCTTTCATTCTTCTAAATCCCAGTGAATATAAGCCTAGTCGATTCAATCTTTCTTCATATGTCAGTCCCACCACCCCGGGAATCAGTCTGGTGAACCTTCGCTGCACTCCCTCAATAGCAAGAATGTCCTTCCTCAGATTAGGAGACCAAAACTGTACACAATATTCCAGGTGAGGCCTCACCAAGGCCCTGTACAACTGCAGTAAGACCTCCCTGCTCCTATACTCAAATCCTCTTGCTATGAAGGCCAACATGCCATTCGCTTTCTTAACTGCCTGCTGTGCCTGCTGTACCTAGATAGTTAGTGGGTGGTAGATGTTTGGAACTCTCAAATGGCAGCTGATGCTGGGTCAATGGTTAATTTTAAAATCGGAGATTGGTAGATTTTGGTTTACCAAAGGTATTAAGGGATATGGGGCCAAAGGCAGGGAGATGGAGTTAGGTCACAGATCAGCCACGATCTCATTGGATGGCGGAACAGGCTCGAGGGAGAGGCCATCTCCTGGAACTATGTCGCTATGTTGATAGTGGTATTGGGCGGTCCCTCCTATCGAGAATGTCCACACTAAAGAGGGACGAGTTCACAGGTATTTCACTGAGGGCCTTAGCAGTTCAGAACCTGAACAACATCCTGAAGGGTGGAAGATACCTGTGGGTGGATTTTTTTAACGTGGGGTGGCCGTTGTACACCAGCCACCACACGGGGCTTGACAGAGCGAGGTCTTGGTCCAGTGGCAAGGGTTAACCAGGACGACTGGAGACCAGCTCTGCTGCACGGACCCAGTGCGTACGCCTACCCCTACCCTTAAAAAACCCTTAACGACGAACGCAATCCTTACCCCATGCTTCTCTTAGATTGAGCAACCTGCAATTTCTGATTCCGCGAGTGCGATTCGGGTAGTTGCACAGAAAACTGGCTCCAGTGAAGCCCTAATGGCTGTACCCTTCCAATGAAGGCTGAAAAAGGGACCTCTTTGCCCACGATCCAATGTCAAGTTACTGCAGTGCGACTCATCTCAAAGTTCTCACAACCCTTCAGGCACTGGTGAGTTAACGGCTGGGCATGAGAAGGGATGGATTTGACTGACCAGAGTCACTGTTTTTTTGCGGTTCTGTTTGACAGCCGTTTTATTCACGTCCGCGAGCCAGATTGGAGCGCAACGCTTCCAAGGGCCCATCCTTGCCCAGCCCTGTATGCTGACACAAGCACAGCGTTTCTCAATGAAGACCTCCTCGTGCCTGCCCCTCGTGGAACAGACCAACAAGCACGGCACGACAGCGCAGCGCCCGTACAGTGCCCAGTGTCTGGTGCGGCGGAGGGAAAGACTGCAATGGGGTTAGGGTGGGGGGGGGGGGCGCAAAGGCTGGGAGGTCTGTTCCATCGGGAGAGACTGGGAACTGCTCTGAAGCACGTATCTGCCTCTCCGGCCCCTTGCAAGCCAGAGCGAGATCCGAGCAGTCCCCCGCCTTGAGGCAAAAGGAAAAACCACACACCGCTCGCGTAAAACTGCGGGAAGGAACGATATGAATGGCGTGCCGACCCGAAGGAAAGCAGAGTTATCAGCAGAAAGTGTCACGTTTTGCTCAAGAACCCAACAATCGCCAGCAAGTGAAGATTCCACTCGCTTTTCCAACTGACTTCGGCTCCCCCCCCACCTCGCCGCCCCCCCTCCCCGAGGCACTGCCTCGTGCCAATATGCCCCCGGCCAGTGGATCTGCCAAGGGCGGCCGCTCCTCAGCCGCGGCCGCCCGCGAACCGTGAGCGACAGCGGGCCGGCCGACCACGGAGAGCGTTGCGGCCCAGTCCCCTGTCCCGTTTGGCCTCGCCCGCACTTACCGCGGGGCGGGGCGGGTGAACCGGGAGCTGCCGCCCCCTGCCTGGTCTTTCTCCGTAGCAACACCTTCCCCACCCCCCCGCCCCACCCCCCCCCACACCCCCCAGCCCATCCCCCCGCCCCCCCCGCCACCTCAGGGGCACTGAGGACAATCGGAGGATGGCCGTTGAGGAACTCAACTCAGAGCGTTAAACCAACGCGGCACGGTTTGACGTATCGATATACACACACACACACACACACACACACACACACACACTCACACATACAAGTGCTCTCCAGACAATTGGCACCAGCGAGAGAGAGTTGCAGGCAGCCCATCCAGACAAGGCCAATAATCCCATAAGCTGGCTTTATTTCCCACCTGAACCTTTGCAAGGGTGCAGCCAGCAAGGTGGGAGAGAACCTCAATGATCTCTGAACCGCAGCCATCATTAGCTGGCCCACAGGACCATCCCCTTGTGTGCAAGGCTGACAGGTTACGCTAAACCTGTATCGAGCCTCGGTGAGGCCACAATTATAAAAAGGGATATTGTAATGTCGGCACCTGTGAGCAAGCTCAGCGGTTTGCAGAGCTGTCGAAGTGGGCATTAATCGGTCCAGGCAGCGAGCGGTCGAGGAGGTCGTTCGGCCCGACTGCCCGTCTCTCTTCCGCGGTTACGTCCGAGCCAGGGTGTCCCTGGAGATGGAGCACGCGGTGTCCACCGGTGCGCTCGTGGCCTTCCGCGAGAGGTGGGCGCCGGAGGGACTGGAGTGCATCATTTCAGCAAAATTTAATTGAAGTTCATTTGTCAAGGTTCCCTTGAACGTTTGTAACTAAATTTGTGGGTTTTTTGCCCTTATAAAAAGGGGGCACTTGAATCAAACGCTCTACCAAAATAGTTGTAGAGCTGTTGAGTTGGGAGTGGCTTAGCCAGTCACGTGATGTTCACAAGACTCAATAAAACCCCGGCCAGTTGGGTTCGGGGGATCCACGGTGAGGTATGCAGTTGTGAGCCTGGTGGATGAACCGGTAATGTGTCGTGTGATTGTTAAACCTTGTGCTAATAAACCAACTCGTTCTTAACAGCAACGTGTTGCTGTAAATTCTTAAGCAAAGAACCCATGAAGCAAATACATTACAGGATAGCGAGGCGCTGGAGAGGGGTGCAGAGAAGATTTACAAAGAGCGAGGGACCAGAAATGCGAGGGTGTACATATCAGGAAAGGATGAACAGGTCTTGAAAAGGCAAGGCTGAGGGGTGACCTAACAGAGGTCTTTAAAATGATGAAAAGTTTCGATAGAGTGGATACAGAGAGAATGTTCCCACTTGTGGGGAAGGACATAACTAGAGGCCATCGATATAAGACAGTCACTGATAAACCCAATGGGGAATTCAGGAGAAACTTCTTTACCCAGAGAGGGGTGAGAATGTGGAACTCGCTGCCACAGGGAGGGGTTGAGGTGAATAGTATCGATGCATTTAAGGGGAGGCTGGACAAATGTATGAGGGAGAAGGGAATTGAGGGTGATGCTGATAGAATTCGATGGGGAAAGACGGGAGGAGGCTCGAGTGGGGCATCAACGCCGGGCGCGGACTGGTGGAGCCCAATGGCCTGTTTCTGGGCTGTATATCCCGTGTAATCGTGCAGAGGGGGACATTAAGGCTGGTGGATCAGGTCATTAATGACAGGGAAGGTTTTTTCACATCACGCTGAGGGCCTGTGGCATGCCTGCACAACACTGCTGGCTCAACCTGAAGCTGGTGGGCAATTGCCGATATTGAGGAGGCCATTCTGCCGACAGATACTTTTGCAAGGCCGCTTCGATTGTCTTTCTGTTACCGATGTCTCGTTTTGTTTGGGGGCGGCAGAGATGAGTCACGCACCATTGCCTCCACAGTGATCCGCACAGAGACACCACGAGAACCGAGCTTGCATCTGTGTCGATGGTCGGGACTGGAGAATTTTAGCGATGAGGAAAGATTGGATGGGCTGGGGTTGTTTTCTTTGGAACAGAGGAGGCTGAGGGGAGACCTGATTGAGGTGTATAAAATGATGAGGGGCCTGGATAGAGTGGATAGGACGGACCTGTTTCCCTTGGCAGAGGGGTCAACAACCAGAGGGCACGGATTTAAAGTAATTGGTAGGAGGTTTAGAGGGGGTTTGAGGGAAAATGTTTTCACCCAGAGAGCCCCTCCGACAGTGCGGCACTCCTTCAGTACTGCCCCTCCGACAGCACAGTGCGGCGCTCCCTCAGTACTGCCCCTCTGACAGTGCGGTGCTCTCTCAGTACTGCCACTCCGACAGTGCAGTGCTCCCTCAGTACTGCCCCTCAGACAGCACAGTGCGGCTCTCCCTCAGTACTGCCCCTCCGACAGTGCGGCACTCCCTCAGTACTGCCCCTCTGACAGTGCGGCGCTCCCTCAGTACCGCCCCTCCGACAGTGCGGCGCTCCCTCAGTACCGCCCCTCCGACAGTGCGGCGCTCCCTCAGTACCGCCCCTCCGACAGTGCGGCGCTCCCTCAGTACCGCCCCTCCGACAGTGCGGCGCTCCCTCAGTACCGCCCCTCCAACAGTGCGGCGCTCCCTCAGTACCGCCCCTCCGACAGTGCGGCGCTCCCTCAGTACCGCCCCTCCGACAGTGCGGTGCTCTCTCAGTACTGCCCCCCCCGCGCCCCCCGCGACAGAGGGGAGTGTCGGCCTGAATTCTCGTGCTCAAGTCTCTGGAGTGGGACTCGAACTCACAACCTTCGGACTCAGAGCCGAGAGTGCTGCCCACTGAGTGACTGACTGACACACTCGCGGGTAGAGGAGAGGGGGAAAACAAGTTGCGGGCTGGAGTGTGGGGCGGGGGGGGAGGCTGAAAATCAGTCCTCAGCAAGAGTGTCCATTGTGAAGGTCACGAGCAGGAGATCAGATGGGGACACACACAGGACAATGGGAAGATGGGCAGGACCTGGAACCCCTTCAACATTGCCCCCCCAAATCCTGAATTTAATATTGGCTTTCAATCGGATTTAAATGTGATGAATGGGGCGGCTGGTAACAAAGATGGTTTTGCACAGAGGGGCATTGATTTTAAAGTTGGATCGGCTCACCGTCAATAGATACTACTTAGATGCATCCACATAATCCATCTATCTTAATGACACGATGCCTCAGCCTTAATGAACGGCACTGGCCGATAAAATGCAGTTTCAGTGGGAGAGTGCGCACCCAAATGAAATGGCTGGCACTCTGGGTGATTGCTCCTGCCTGCTCTTCAAGCATGTTCGTGCTGTGAACGGGATAACCTCTTCATTGTGCTCCTCTCGTGCCGGCATAGAGCGGTTCCACGCAGTCACAGAGCAAACCAGAGGTCCCTCCGCTCGACAGACACGCCCCCAATCTCGCCAGGTACCCCTGCACCAGTGTGACAGTTTCTGCTTCCCACGTTAGCCACCCCACCCTGCGCACCTCTCCGATTGAGACCGTGCCCGTTTGATATTTAGGTTGGCGCTCCCGCTGCCAGTGCTGAGGGAGCGCCGGACTGCGCTGTCGGAGGGGCGGTGCTGAGGGAGCGCCGGACTGCGCTGTCGGAGGGGCGGTGCTGAGGGAGCGCCGGACTGCGCTGTCGGAGGGGCAGTGCTGAGGGAGTGCCGGACTGCGCTGTCAGAGGGGCGGTGCTGAGGGAGCGCCGGACTGCGCTGTCGGAGGGGCAGCGCTGAGGGAGCGCCATACTGCGCTGTCGGAGGTGCAGTACTGAGGGAGCGCCGTACTGCGCTGATGGGAGGGGCAGTGCTGAGGGAGCGCCATACTGCGCTGATAGGAGGGGCAGCGCTAAGGGAGCGCCGTACTGCGCTGTCGGAGGGGCAGCGCTAAGGGAGCGCCGTACTGCGCTATCGGAGGTGCAGTACTGAGGGAGTGCCGTACTGCGCTGTCAGAGGGGCCGTACTGAGGGAGCGCCGTACTGCGCTGTCGGAGGGGCCGTACTGAGGGAGCGCCGTACTGCGCTGATGGGAGGGGCAGTGCTGAGGGAGCGCCGTACTGCGCTGATGGGAGGGGCAGTGCTGAGGGAGCGCCACACTGCGCTGTCAGAGGGGCAGCGCTGAGGGAGCGCCGTACTGCGCTGTCGGAGGGGCGGTACTGAGGGAGCGTCACACTGTCGGAGGGGCAGCGCTAAGGGAGCGCCGTACTGCGCTGTCGGAGGGGCGGTACTGAGGGAGCGTCACACTGTCGGAGTTCCCAACATTCAGATGAGACGTTAAACCGAGGCCCCGTCTGCCCTCTCGGGTGGATGTAAAAGATCCCACGGCCACTATTGGAAGAAGAGCAGGGGGAGTTCTCCCCGGTGTCCTGGGGCCAATATTTATCCCTCAACCAACATCCCTGAAACAGATGATCTGGGTCATTATCACACTGCTGTGTGTGGGAGCTTGCTGTGTGTGAATTGGCTGCCGCGTTTCCCACATTACAACAGCGACCACACTCCAAAAGTACTTCATTGGCTGTGAAGCACTTTGCGACATCAAGTGGTCGTGAAAGGCGCTATATAAATGCAGGTCTTTCTTTCCTATTCCAGAGGGCTGTGGATGCTCGGTCACAGAGTCTATTCATGGCAGAGGTCGATAGATTTTTGAGGGGCAGAAATTCAATATCATCTTGTTTGGGGGGTTTGCGGGGGGCGGAGGGGAGGAGGTGGGTAACAGTTCGGAGGTTCGCTGGCCAGCCTCTCTGTCGAGAATGATGTGGTTCAAAATATCTCGCTGAGGAAAGTTTTTCATTTGGTATTTATTACTTTCGTGTTCAATGTAATGTTTTGTTTATTCGTCACTTAGCTATAATGCGATCGTTTATTACTTAAATCATAAAACACCTTCGAGACTACAGCTTTATTTCTGAAATGCGCCAATACTGCTGCAGACTTTAACTCAAAGATGGGCGACGGTGCATGTTTGCCCAGGACATCATTTTCCCTCAGGCCGGCCCTGAGGTCAGCCGTGATCTCATTGAATGGCGGGGCAGGCTCGAGGGGCCGAATGGCCTCCTCCTGCTCCTATTTCGTATGTTCTCGAGACCGACTGGAGGAGGTTCGAATGGCCAAAGTTGGCGGAGGGGTGAGGGAGGGGGAGGAGCGGCAGTGGGCGCAGGTCACAGGTCACAGTGACCGGAGGTGTTCCCTTGTGCCATCGAGCAGTGGGGATTCTCCGCTGTGGACAGGATGGAACGTAGAAGTTGTGACTGGAGAGCTTCGAGCCGATCATAGAATCGGAGAAAGTTCCGGCACGGAAGGAGGCCATTTCGGCCCATCGTGTCCACGCGCCGGCCGACCAAGAGCCACCCGGCCTAATCCCACTTTCCCGCTCGCGGTCCGTAGCCCTGTCGGTTACAAGAGCACATCTAAGTACTTTTTAAATGTGGTGAGGGTTTCTGCCTCTACCACCCTTTCAGGCAGTGAGTTCCGCCCCAGACCCCCACCGCCCTCTGGGTGAAGACATTTCCCCTCAAATCCCCTCTAAACCTCCCCCCAATGACTTTAAATCTGTGCTCCCTGGTTGTTGACCCCTCTGCCAAGGGAAACAGGTCCATCCCATCCACTCTATCCAGGCCCCTCATAATTTTCTTGGCCTGTTCAGCCACCTAAGGACTCGTTTTAAGAGTGGAAGCAAGTCTTCCTCGATTCCGAGGGACTTCCTATGATGATGAATTTTATACACCTCAATCAGGTCCCTCCTCAGCCTCCTCTGTTCCAAAGAAAACAACCCCAGCCTATCCAATCTTTCCTCATGGCTAAAATTCTCCAGTCCCGGCAACATCCTGGTAAATCTCCTCTGCACCCTCTCCAGTGCAATCACATCTTTCCTGTAATGCGGTGACCAGAACTGCACGCAGTACTCCAGCTGTGGCCTAACCAGTGTTTTATACAGTTCGAGCATAACCTCCCTGCTCTGGTATTCGATGCCTCGGCTAATAAAGGCAAGTGTCGAGGTCAGAGAGAGAGAGAGAGAGAGAGTGCGAGAGAGAGATGCGAGTTTTCTGCTCGGCACGATATGTCCCAGGGCGTCAGCACGAAAAATGAGGTTGAAGGTGGGGAAGGTGGAGTGGGTAATGACTGCAGATTTAAATCAGTTAGGGGTTGAGCCTGAGGATAGGGGGCAGCGACGAGTGACGTCATCAAGGTCCAGGTCGGTGATTGGAGCGTGGGCAGGTACAGCAGGAACGGCGAGGGTCGGGGCGAAGGAGCGACGAGAGATTGTAGAGGGATGTGATCGGGGCCCGGGAGAGGCGTGAGTTCAGGAACCCAGAAGAGCCGAGGTTCTCAGGGGCAGCACGGGCCCAGCCCACACTGTGCGATATGCGCGCACTAGGTCCGTGCAGCAGAGCTGGTCTCCAGTCGTCCTGGTTAACCCTTGCCCCTGGACCAAGACCGAGCTCGGTCAAGCCCCGTGTGGTGGCTGGTGTGCAACGGTCACCCCACGTTAAAACAATCCACCCACAGGCATCTTCCACCCTTCAGGATGTAGTTCGGGATCCGGAATATTAGGTCCTTCATTGAAACACCTGGGAACTCATCCCTTTCTGGCGTGGAAGCAAGTCAACCTCGCTTCGAGGGACTGCCTATGATGATGATGATGATGACGACCCTGGGAAGTCAAGACCTGGTACAGGTGGGGATGAACAAGTAGTTGCATTTATATAGCGCCTTTAACATCGTAAAATGTCCCAAGGCGCTTCACAGGTGCGATTATCAGACAAGATTTGATCCTTGAGCCACATAAGGAGATATTAGGGACAGGTGACCAAAAGCTCGGTCAGAGAGGTAGGTTTTAAGGAGTGTCTTAAAGGAGGGTAGAGAGGCGGAGAGGTTTAGGGAGGGAGTTCCAGAGCTTGGGGCCCAGGCAACAGAAGGCACGGCCACCAATGATGGGGCGATTATAATCAGGATGGGCCAGAATTGGAGGAGCGCAGAGATCTCGGAGGGTTGTAGGCCGGGAGGAGGTGACAGTGATAGGGAGGGAGCGAGGGCTGTGGAGGGTGGTGAATCTTTGGAATTCTCTGCCCCAGAGGGCTGTGGGTGCTGTGTCGTTGAGTATATTCAAGGCTGGGATCGATAGATTTTTGGAGTCTACGGGAATCGAGGGATATGGGGATCGGACGGGAAAGTGGAGTTGAGGTCAAAGATCAGCCGTGATCTTATTGAATGGCGTAGCAGACTCGAGGGGACGAATGGCCGACTCCTGCTCCAGTTGCTTACCTTGTTATGTAAAACAAGGATGAGAATTTTAAATGCGAGGCGTTGCTTAACCGGGAGCCAATGTAGGTCAGCGAGCACAGGGGGTGATGGGTGAGCGGGACTCAGTGCGAGTTAGGACATGGGTCAGTGAGCACAGGGGGTGATGGGTGAGCGAGACTTGGTGCGAGTTAGGACACGGGGCAGCGAGCACAGTGGGTGATGGATGAGCGGGACTCGGGGCGAGTTAGGACACGGGACAGCGAGCACAGGGGGTGATGGGTGAGCGGGACTCGGTGCGAATTAGGACACGGGGGCAGCCGAGTTTTAGATGCGCTCAAATTTATGGATCAGTAGCATTTAATGATGGTGGGAGATGGGACTTACGGAGGAGAAACTGTGAAGGAAGGAAGGGTGGGTGCCGGAGGAGGGATGAGAGAGAGCGAGAAGGGTCAGAGAAGGTAGAGGGAAGAGAACTAGATCACTTTGACTTTGGATAAAAGAGTAGTAAACATCTCCTCGCTTAGCATTGTTGAATAATAGAGACTGGAAGGGCTGTGATGGATGGAAAGTGATTGGAGGCTACATGTAACAGGGAGGTGCTTATCTTAATTACACATTCCTCAAAGCAACAGAAGCCTTAGGAAATCAGATATGGCCAGTTAGCCTTCATTTCTGGTAGAACATTTGAAGGTTCATCTTGAGCAAGAACTCATTCGACTTGCCGAGTGACACATCAATTATTTTCCTCACTGGAGGCACTGAAGCAAACCTGGTTCCATATGTCACAATACATATTCCTCAAAAACATTTAAAGCTGCATACACACTAATCTTGTTATCTCACACAACCTCTTGTATCAGGTCCCTCTACACCGTCCCATCAAACACTCCCAGGGCAGGTACAGGGGGTTAGATACAGAGTAAAGCTCCCTCTACACTGTCCCATCACACACTCCCAGGGCAGGTACAGGGGGTTAGATACAGAGTAAAGCTCCCTCTACACTGTCCCATCACACACTCCCAGGGCAGGTACAGGGGGTTAGATACAGAGTAAAGCTCCCTCTACACTGTCCCATCAAACACTCCCAGGGCAGGTACAGGGGGTTAGATACAGAGTAAAGCTCCCTCTACACCGTCCCATCAAACACTCCCAGGGCAGGTACAGCACGGGGTTAGATACAGAGTAAAGCTCCCTCTACACTGTCCCATCAAACACTCCCAGGGCAGGTACAGCACGGGGTTAGATACAGAGTAAAGCTCCCTCTACACCGTCCCATCAAACACTCCCAGGGCAGGTACAGCACGGGGTTAGATACAGAGTAAAGCTCCCTCTACACCGTCCCATCAAACACTCCCAGGGCAGGTACAGCACGGGGTTAGATACAGAGTAAAGCTCCCTCTACACTGTCCCATCAAACACTCCCAGGGCAGGTACAGCACGGGGTTAGATACAGAGTAAAGCTCCCTCTACACCGTCCCATCAAACACTCCTAGGGCAGGTACAGCACGGGGTTAGATACAGAGTAAAGCTCCCTCTACACTGTCCCATCAAACACTCCCAGGGCAGGTACAGCACGGGGTTAGATACAGAGTAAAGCTCCCTCTACACTGTCCCATCAAACACTCCCAGGGCAGGTACAGCACGGGGTTAGATACAGAGTAAAGCTCCCTCTACACCGTCCCATCAAACACTCCCAGGGCAGGTACAGCACGGGGTTAGATATAGAGTAAAGCTCCCTCTTTTCTGTCCCATCAAACACTCCCAGGGCAGGTACAGCACGGGGTTAGATACAGAGTAAAGCTCCCTCTACACCGTCCCATCAAACACTCCCAGGGCAGGTACAGCACGGGGTTAGATACAGAGTAAAGCTCCCTCTACACTGTCCCATCAAACACTCCCAGGGCAGGTACAGCACGGGGTTAGATACAGAGTAAAGCTCCCTCTACACTGTCCCATCAAACACTCCCAGGGCAGGTACAGCACGGGGTTAGATACAGAGTAAAGCTCCCTCTACACTGTCCCATCAAGCACTCCCAGGGCAGGTACAGCACGGGGTTAGATACAGAGTAAAGCTCCCTCTACACTGTCCCATCAAACACTCCCAGGGCAGGTACAGCACGGGGTTAGATACAGAGTAAAGCTCCCTCTACACTACTGTAACAATGTGCCTTACTCTGAAATCTAACCAAGCGTTCCCTAAGGCGATGGAATCCAAACTACTGCCCACGGGAAACATACTGTTCACAAACCCTTGCAAATCCAGTCTACTTGCATGTAAATGTCTTATTCACTAATTTGACCATTTTGAATGTTTTGTTTCTGGGACTGTCGTTAATAACTTTTCCCCCATAAAATCAAATGAGATGCTATACAGTTCTGGTCGCCGTATTATAAAACGGATATCGAGGCACTGGAGAGGGTGCAGAGAAGATTTACAAGGACGATACCAGAAATGTGAGGGTATACCTATCAGGAAAGGGTGAACAGGCTGGGTCTCTTTTCTCTTGAGACGAGAAGGCTGAGGGGTGACCTAATAGAGGTCTTTAAAATGATGAAAGGTTTTGATCGAGTGGATACAGAGAGAATGTTCCCACTTGTGGGGAAGAGCATAACTCGAGGCCATCAATATAAGATAGTCACCCAGAAATCCAATGGGGAATTCAGGAGAAACTTCTTTACCCAGAGAGGGGTGAGAATGTGGAACTCGCTGCCACAGGGAGGGGTTGAGGCGAATAGTATCGATGCATTTAAGGGGAGGCTGGACAAACACATGAGGGAGAAGGGAATAGAGAGTGATGCTGATAGAGTTAGATGAGGAAAGATGGGAAGAGACTCGAGTGGAGTATAAACGCCGGCACGGACTGGTGGGGCCCAATGGCCTGTTTCTGTGCCCTATATCCGATGTAATCCGGTGTTCTCTGGCTCGTATTCGAAAGATCGTATGTGTGCCCGGAATCTGGCTTAATTGTGACTCCGATGTTGGTCAAGCAGCCTGTGGACTATCACTGCCCCGGCTGACACGGGGCAACAGAACTAGCGGTAATTGTCGGCAATGGTTGCCAACGCTAAGATGTTTGGCAAACACCCCCACACACCGAGCGACAGAGTTGCCGCGAGTACAGGGGGCGGGAGGGTGGGAGTCATATCAATAAAACCACGAGCTCTTGGAAATCAATAACAGGCTCGAGGGGCTGGAGAGCACCAGAGAAAGCCAATCGCATTCATTCACACAACCACAATCGTGC
Source organism: Pristiophorus japonicus (assembly GCF_044704955.1). NCBI lineage: Eukaryota > Metazoa > Chordata > Chondrichthyes > Pristiophoridae > Pristiophorus > Pristiophorus japonicus. The sequence continues at coordinate 11,176,870 of NC_092003.1, read as the reverse complement.
AATGATAAACCTCACCACGTTTCGCTGGTAGCTGAGAATTTAACGGAGAGCGCTTAAGAGTGCCATGTAAAACTTGCAGATGTCACACGATATTTAAAAACAGAATTCATCCTCCCGTGATCATTTACATTTGAAAAGGGGTTTGCTTTCCGCAGCTCGGATTCAAAGAGGCTCTGGATTTGGAATTAGCTGGCTGGAAGCTTTTAACACAGTATCAATGGTTTCCAGTTCAGTCACAATCCCACGCAGTCTATTCTCAAACTCTTCGGCATAAGATGCCAAACTGAGATTATACTGCGAGCTGTAACATTCTGATATACACCACACCCCTCACTGTAACACACTGATATATCGCACACCCCTCACTGTAACACTGATATACCCCACTCCCCTCACTGTAGCACTGACATACCCCACTCCCCTCACTGTAACACACTGATATACCCCACACCCCTCAATGTAACACTGATATACCCCACACCCCTCAATGTAACACTGATATACCTCACACCCCTCACTGTAACACACTGATATACCCCACACCCCTCACTGTAACACTGATATATCCTACACCCCTCACTGTAACATTGATATATACCACACCCCTCACTGTAACATTCTGATATACACCACACCCCTCACTGAAACACTCTGATATACACCACACCCCTCACTGTAATACTGATATATCCCACACCCCTCACTGAAACACTCTGATATACCCCACAGCCCTCACTGTAACTCTGATATAAACCATGCCCCTCACTGTAACTCTGATATACCCGACAGCCCTCATTGTAACTCTGATATACCCCATGCCCCTCACTGTAACACTCTGATATACCCCATGCCCCTCAATGTAACACTGATATACCCCACACCCCTCAATGTAACACTGATATACCTCACACCCCTCACTGTAACACACTGATATACCCCACACCCCTCACTGTAACACTGATATATCTTACACCCCTCACTGTAACATTCTGATATATACCACACCCCTCACTGTAACATTCTGATATACACCACACCCCTCACTGAAACACTCTGATATACACCACACCGCTCACTGTAACACTGATATACCCCACAGCCCTCACTGCAAATCTGATATACCCCACAGCCCTCACTGTAACTCTGATATAAACCATGCCCCTCACTGTAACTCTGATATACCCGACAGCCCTCATTGTAACTCTGATATACCCCATGCCCCTCACTGTAACACTCTGATATACCCCATGCCCCTCACTGTAACACTGATATACCCCACACTCCTCACTGTAACAGTCTGATATACACCACACCCCTCACTGTAACACTCTCTAATATACCCCACAACCCTCACTGTAACACTGATATACCCCACACCCCTAACTGTAACACTGATATACCCCACAGCCCTCATTGTAACATTCTGATATACCCCACACTCCTCACTGTAACACTGATATACCCCACACCTCTCACTGCAAAACTGATATACTTCACAACCCTCACTGTAACAGTCTGATATATACCACACACCTCACTGTAACACTCTCTAATATACCCCACAACGCTCACTGAAACGCTTTCTGATATACCCCACACCCATCACTGTAACACATTGAAAGACCCCACACCCCTCACTGTAACACTGATATACCCCACAGTCCTCACTGTAACACTGTGATATACCCCACACCCCTCACTGTAACACTGATATACCACACACACCTCACTGCAGCACTGGTATACCCCAAACCGCTCACTGTAAAAGGGATGTACCCCACAACCCTCACTGTAACAGTCTGATATACACCACACCACTCACTGTAACACTGATATACCCCATAGCCCTCACTGTAACACTGAAATACCCCACAGTCCTCACTGTAACACTGATATACCCCACAGCCCTCACTGTAACATTCTGATATGCACCACACCTCTCACTGTAAGACTGATATATCCCACACACCTCACTGTCACACCGATATACCCCACACCCCTCACTGTGACACTGATATAACCCACACCCCTCGCTGTAACACTGATATACCCCACAGCACTCATTGCAACACTGATATACCCCACACCCCTCACTGTAACATTCTTATATACCCCACACCCCTCACTATAACATTCTGATATATCCCACACCCCTCACTGTAACTCTGATATACCCCACAGCCCTCATTGTAACTCTGATATACCCCATGCCCCTCAATGTAACACTCTCTAATATACCCCACAACCTTCACTGAAACACTTTCTGATATACCCCACACCGCTCACTGTAACACTGATATAGCCCACACCCCTTACTGTAACTCTGATATACCCCACAGCACTCACTGTAACTCTGATATACCCCACAGCACTCACTGTAACTCTGATATACCCCACAGCACTCATTGTAACTCTGATATATCCCACACCCCTCACTGTAACACTGATATACCCCACACACCTCACTGTAACACACTGATATACCCCACACCCCTCAATGTAACACTGATATACCCCACACCCCTCAATGTAACACTGATATATCCTACACCCCTCACTGTAACATTCTGATATATACCACACCCCTCACTGTAACATTCTGATATACACCACACCCCTCACTGAAACACTGAAATACCCCACACCTCTCACTGCAACACTGATACACTTCACAACCCTCACTGTAACAGTCTGATATACACCACACCGCTCACTGTAACACTGATATACCCCACAGCCCTCACTGTAACTCTGATATACCCCATGCCCCTCACTGTAACTCTGATATACCCGACAGCCCTCATTGTAACTCTGATATACCCCATGCCCTTCAATGTAACACTGATATACCCCACACTCCTCACTGTAACAGTCTGATATACACCACACCACTCACTGTAACATTCTCTAATATACCCCACAACCCTCGCTGTAACACATTTAAAGACCCAACACCCCTCACTGTAACACTGATATACGCCACACCCCTAACTGTAACACTGATATACCCCACAGCCCTCATTGTAACATTCTGATATACCCCACACTCCTCACTGTAACACTGATATACCCCACACCCCTAACTGTAACACTGATATACCCCACACCCCTCACTGTAACACTGATATACCACATACACCTCACTGCAACACTGGTATACCCCACACCTCTCACTGCAAAACTGATAGACTTCACAACTCTCACTGTAACAGTCTGATATACACCACACCCCTCACTGTAACACTTAAATAACCCACACCCCTCATTGTAACAGTCTGATATACACCACACACCTCACTGTAACACTCTCTAATATACCCCCAACCCTCACTGAAACGCTTTCTGATATACCTCACATCCCTCACTGTAACACTGTGATATACCCCACACCCCTCACTGTAACACTGATATACCCCACAGCCCTCACTGTAACACTGTGATATACCCCACACCCCTCACTGTAACACTGATATACCACACACACCTCACTGCAACACTGGTATACCCCAAACCGCTCACTGTAAAACGGATATACCCCACAACCCTCACTGTAACAGTCTGATATACACCACACCACTCACTGTAACACTGATATACCCCACAGCCCTCACTGTAACACTGATATACCCCACAGCCCTCACTGTAACATTCTGATATGCACCACACCTCTCACTGTAACACTGATATATCCCACACACCTCACTGTCACACCGATATACCCCACACCTCTCACTGTAACACTGATATATCCCACACACCTCACTGTCACACCGATATACCCCACAGCCCTCATTGTAACTCTGATATACCCCATGCCCCTCACTGTAACACACCTCACACCCCTCACTGTAACTGTCTGATATACACCACACCCCTCACTGCAACACTCTCTAATATACCCCACAACCTTCACTGAAACACTTTCTGATATACCCCACACCGCTCACTGTAACACTGATATACCCCACACCCCTCACTGTAACACTGATATACCCCACACCCCTCACTGTAATTCTGATATACCCCACATCCCTCACTGTAACATTCTGATATACAACACACTCCTCACTACAACACTCTCTGATATACCCCACACCCCTCACTGTAACACTCTGATATACCCCACACCCCTTACTGTATCACTGATATACCCCACACCCCTCACTGCAAATCTGATATACCCCATATCCCTCACTGTAACACTGTGATATACCCCACACCCCTCACTGTAACTCTGATATACCCCACACCCCTCACTGTAACACTGATATACCCCACACCCCTCACAGTAAAACACTGAGATACACCACACCCCTCACTGTAACTCTGATATACCCCACAGCCCTCATTGTAACTCTGATATACCCCATGCCCCTCACTGTAACACTCTGATATACCCCATGCCCCTCACTGTAACACACCTCACACCGCTCACTGTAACAGTCTGATATACACCACACCCCTCACTAAAACACTTTCTGATATACCCCACAGCCCTCACTGTAACACATTGAAAGACCCCACACCCCTCACAGTAACACTGATATACCTCACATCCCTCACTGTAACACTGTGATATACCCCACACCCCTCACTGTAACACTGTGATATAACCCACATCCCTCACTGTAACACTCTCTTATATATCCCACACCCCTCACTGTAACACTGATATACCTCACATCCCTCACTGCAACACTGATATACCCCACACCCCTCACTGCAACACTGATATACCTCACAACCCTCACTGTAACACTTATATACCCCACACCCCTCACTGTAACACTGATATACCCCACAACCCTCACTGTAACATTCTGATATACACCACACCCCTCACTGTAACACTGATATACCCCACACCTCACACTGTAACACGGATATACCCTACAACCCTCACAGTAACAGTCTGATATACACCATACCCCTCACTGTAACACTGATATACCCCACAGCCCTCACTGCAAATCTGATATACCCCACAGCCCTCACTGTAACTCTGATATACCCCACACCCCTCACTGCAAATCTGATATACCCCATGCCCCTCACTGTAACATTCTGATATACACCACACCCCTCACTGTAACACTGATATACCCCACAACCCTCACTGTAACATTCTGATATACCCCACAACCCTCACTGTAACATTCTGATATACACCGCACCCCTCACTGTAACACTGATATACCCCACAACCCTCACTGTAACTTTCTGATATACACCACACCCCTCACTGTAACACTGATATACCCCACAACCCTCACTGTAACATTCTGATATACACCACACCCCTCACTGTAACACTGATATACCCCACACCTCACACTGTAACACGGATATACCCCACAGCCCTCACTGCAAATCTGATATACCCCACAGCCCTCACTGTAACATTCTGATATACTCCACACCTCTCACTGTAACACTGATATAACCCACACCCCTCATTGTAACACTGATATACCTCACATTCCCTCACTGTAACACTCTCTAATATACCCCACACCCCTCACTGTAACACTTTCTGATATATCCCACACCGCTCACTGTAACACTGATATACCCCACATCCCTCACTGTAACACTGTGATATACCCCACACCCCTCACTGTAATTCTGATATACCCCACATCCCTCACTGTAACATTCTGATATACAACACACTCCTCACTACAACACTCTCTGATATACCCCACACCCCTCACTGTAACACTCTGATATACCCCACACCCCTTACTGTATCACTGATATACCCCACACCCCTCACTGCAAATCTGATATACCCCATATCCCTCACTGTAACACTGTGATATACCCCACACCCCTCACTGTAACTCTGATATACCCCACACCCCTCACTGTAACACTCTGATATACCCCACACCCCTCACTGAAACACTGATATACCACACACCCCTCACTGTAATTCTGATATACCCCACATCCCTCACTGTAACATTCTGATATACACCACACCCCTCACTGTAACACTCTCTGATATACCCCACACCCCTCACTGCAAATCTGATATACCCCACAGCCCTCACTGCAACACAATGATATACCCCACAACCCTCATTGTAACACATTGCAAGACCCCACACCCCTCATTGTAAAACTGATACACCTCACATCTCTCACTGTAACACTGTGATATACCCCACACCCCTCACTGTAACACTGATATACCAAACACCACTCACTGCAAATCTGATATACCCCACATCCCTCTCTGTAACACTGTGATATATCCCACACCTCTCACTGTAACACTGATATACCCCACAGCCCTCACTGTAACACACTGATATACACCACACACCTCACTGTAACACTGATATACACAACACCGCTCACTGTAACACTGATATACAACACACCCCTCACTGCAACACTCTCTGATATACCCCACACCCCTCACTGTAACACTCTGATATACCCCACACCCCTTACTGTATCACTGATATACCCCACACCCCTCACTGCAAATCTGATATACCCCACATCCCTCACTGTAACACTGATATACCCCACACCCCTCACTGTAATTCTGATATAACCCACACCCCTCACTTTAACACTGTGATATACCCCACACACCTTACTGCAACATTCTGATATACCCCACACCCCTCACTGTAACACTCTCTGATATACCCCATATCGCTCACATTAACACACGGATATACACCAGACCCCTCACTGTTAGAGATATACCCCACAACCCTCACTGTAACACTGATTATAACCCACACCACTCACTGTAACATTCTGATATACCCCACACCCCTCACTTTAACACTCTGATATACCCCACACCCCTCACTGTAATACTGATATACCCCACACCACTCACTGTAACATTCTGATATACACCACACCCCTCACAGTAACACTCTCTGATATACCCCACACCCCTCACTGAAACACTGATATACCCCACACCCCTCACTGCAAATCTGATATACCCCACATCCCTCACTGTAACACTGTGATATACCTCACACCCCTCACTGTAACTCTGATATACCCCACACCCCTCACTGTAACACTCTCTGATATACCCCACACCCTCACTGTAACAATTTCTGATATACCCCACACCCCTCACTGCAACACAATGATATACCCCACAACCCTCACTGAAACACTTTCTGATATACCCCGCACCCCTCAGTGTAACACATTGCAAGACCCCACACCCCTCATTGTAAAACTGATACACCTCACATCCCTCACTGTAACACTGTGACATACCCCACACCCCTCACTGTAACACTGTGATATACCCCACACCCCTCACTGTAACACTGATATACCCCACACCCCTCACTGTAACAGATATACCAAACACCACTCACTGTAACACTTTCTGATATACCCCACTCCCCTCACTGAAACACTGATATACCCCACACCCCTCACTGCAAATCTGATATACCCCACATCCCTCTCTAACATTCTGATATACACCACATCCCTCACCGTAACACTCTCTGATATACCCCACATCCCTCACTGTAACACTCTGATATACCCCACACCCCTTACTGTAACACTGATATACCCCACACCCCTCACTGTAACACTCTGATATATCCCACACCCCTCACTGTAACACTGATATACCCCACAGCCCTCACTGTAACACATTGAAAGACCCCACACCCCTCACTGTAACACTGATATACCTCACATCCCTCACTGTAACACTGTGATATACCCCACACCCCTCACTGTAACACTGTGATATACCCCACACCCCTTACTGTAACACTGATATACCCCACACCCCTCACTGTAACACTCTCTTATATATCCCACACCCCTCACTGTAACACTGATATACCTCACATCCCTCACTGTAACACTGATATACCCCACACCGCAACACTGATATACCTCACAACCCTCACTGTAACACTTATATACCCCACACCCCTCACTGTAACACTGATATACCCCACAACCCTCACTGTAACATTCTGATATACACCACACCCCTCACTGTAACACTGATATACCCCACACCTCACACTGTAACACGGATATACCCCACAACCCTCACAGTAACAGTCTGATATACACCACACCCCTCACTGTAACACTGATATACCCCACACCCCTCACTGTAACACTGATATACTCCACAGCCCTCACTAACATTCTGATATGCACCACACCCCTCACTGTAACACTGATATACCCCACAGCCCTCACTGCAAATCTGATATACCCCACAGCCCTCACTGTAACTCTGATATACCCCACACCACTCACTGCAAATCTGATATACCCCACAACCCTCACTGTAACATTCTGATATACACCACACCCCTCACTGTAACACTGATATACCCCACACTGTAACATTCTGATATACACCACACCCCTCACTGTAACACTGATATACCCCACAACCCTCACTGTTACTTTCTGATAAACACCACACCCCTCACTGTAACACTGATATACCGCACAACCCTCACTGTAACATTCTGATATACACCACACCCCTCACTGTAACACTGATATACCCCACACCTCACACTGTAACACGGATATACCCCACAGCCCTCACTAACAGTCTGATATGCACCACACCCCTCACTGTAACACTGATATAACCCACATCCCTCACTGAAACACTGATATATCCCACACCCCTCACTGTAACACTGATATACCCCACAACCCTCACTGTAACTTTCTGATATACACCACACCCCTCACTGTAACACTGATATACCCCACAACCCTCACTGTAACATTCTGATATACACCACACCCCTCACTGTAACACTGATATACCCCACACCTCACACTGTAACACGGATATACCCCACAGCCCTCACTGCAAATCTGATATACCCCACAGCCCTCACTGTAACATTCTGATATACCCCACACCTCTCACTGTAACACTGATATAACCCACACCCCTCATTGTAACACTGATATACCTCACACTCCCTCACTGTAACACTCTCTAATATACCCCACACCCCTCACTGTAACACTTTCTGATATATCCCACACCGCTCACTGTAACACTGATATACCCCACATCCCTCACTGTAACACTGTGATATACCCCACACCCCTCACTGTAATTCTGATATACCCCACATCCCTCACTGTAACATTCTGATATACAACACACTCCTCACTACAACACTCTCTGATATACCCCACACCCCTCACTGTAACACTCTGATATACCCCACACCCCTTACTGTATCACTGATATACCCCACACCCCTCACTGCAAATCTGATATACCCCATATCCCTCACTGTAACACTGTGATATACCCCACACCCCTCACTGTAACTCTGATATACCCCACACCCCTCACTGTAACACTCTGATATACCCCACACCCCTCACTGAAACACTGATATACCACACACCCCTCACTGTAATTCTGATATACCCCACATCCCTCACTGTAACATTCTGATATACACCACACCCCTCACTGTAACACTCTCTGATATACCCCACACCCCTCACTACAAATCTGATATACCCCACAGCCCTCACTGCAACACAATGATATACCCCACAACCCTCATTGTAACACATTGCAAGACCCCACACCCCTCATTGTAAAACTGATACACCTCACATCTCTCACTGTAACACTGTGATATAACCCACACCCCTCACTGTAACACTAATATACCAAACACCACTCACTGCAAATCTGATATACCCCACATCCCTCTCTGTAACACTGTGATATATCCCACACCTCTCACTGTAACACTGATATACCCCACAGCCCTCACTGTAACACACTGATATACACCACACACCTCACTGTAACACTGATATACACAACACCGCTCACTGTAACACTGATATACAACACACCCCTCACTGCAACACTCTCTGATATACCCCACACCCCTCACTGTAACACTCTGATATACCCCACACCCCTTACTGTATCACTGATATACCCCACACCCCTCACTGCAAATCTGATATACCCCACATCCCTCACTGTAACACTGATATACCCCACACCACTCACTGTAACTCTGATATACCCCACACCCCTCACTATAACATTCTGATATACCCCACTCCCCTCATTGTAACTCTGATATACCCCACACCCCTCACTGTAATTCTGATATACCCCACACCCCTCACTTTAACACTGTGATATACCCCACACACCTTACTGCAACATTCTGATATACCCCACACCCCTCACTGTAACACTCTCTGATATACCCCATATCGCTCACATTAACACACGGATATACACCAGACCCCTCACTGTTAGAGATATACCCCACAACCCTCACTGTAACACTGATTATAACCCACACCACTCACTGTAACATTCTGATATACCCCACACCCCTCACAGTAACACTCTCTGATATACCCCACACCCCTCACTGAAACACTGATATACCCCACACCCCTCACTGCAAATCTGATATACCCCACATCCCTCACTGTAACACTGTGATATACCTCACACCCCTCACTGTAACTCTGATATACCCCACACCCCTCACTGTAACACTCTCTGATATACCCCACACCCTCACTGTAACAATCTCTGATATACCCCACACCCCTCACTGCAACACAATGATATACCCCACAACCCTCACTGAAACACTTTCTGATATACCCCGCACCCCTCAGTGTAACACATTGCAAGACCCCACACCCCTCATTGTAAAACTGATACACCTCACATCCCTCACTGTAACACTGTGACATACCCCACACCCCTCACTGTAACACTGTGATATACCCCACACCCCTCACTGTAACACTGATATACCCCACACCCCTCACTGTAACAGATATACCAAACACCACTCACTGTAACACTTTCTGATATACCCCACACCCCTCACTGAAACACTGATATACCCCACACCCCTCACTGCAAATCTGATATACCCCACATCCCTCTCTGTAACATTCTGATATACACCACATCCCTCACCGTAACACTCTCTGAGATACCCCACATCCCTCACTGTAACACTCTGATATACCCCACACCCCTTACTGTAACACTGATATACCCCACACCCCTCACTGTAACACTCTCTTATATATCCCACACCCCTCACTGTAACACTGATATACCTCACATCCCTCACTGTAACACTGATATACCCCACACCGCAACACTGATATACCTCACAACCCTCACTGTAACACTTATATACCCCACACCCCTCACTGTAACACTGATATACCCCACAACCCTCACTGTAACATTCTGATATACACCACACCCCTCACTGTAACACTGATATACCCCACACCTCACACTGTAACACGGATATACCCCACAACCCTCACAGTAACAGTCTGATATACACCACACCCCTCACTGTAACACTGATATACCCCACACCCCTCACTGTAACACTGATATACTCCACAGCCCTCACTAACATTCTGATATGCACCACACCCCTCACTGTAACACTGATATACCCCACAGCCCTCACTGCAAATCTGATATACCCCACAGCCCTCACTGTAACTCTGATATACCCCACACCACTCACTGCAAATCTGATATACCCCACAACCCTCACTGTAACATTCTGATATACACCACACCCCTCACTGTAACACTGATATACCCCACACCTCACACTGTAACATTCTGATATACACCACACCCCTCACTGTAACACTGATATACCCCACAACCCTCACTGTAACTTTCTGATAAACACCACACCCCTCACTGTAACACTGATATACCGCACAACCCTCACTGTAACATTCTGATATACACCACACCCCTCACTGTAACACTGATATACCCCACACCTCACACTGTAACACGGATATACCCCACAGCCCTCACTAACAGTCTGATATGCACCACACCCCTCACTGTAACACTGATATAACCCACATCCCTCACTGAAACACTGATATATCCCACACCCCTCACTGTAACACTCTGATATACCCCACACCTCTCACTGTAACACTGATATAACCCACACCCCTCATTGTAACACTGATATACCTTACAACACTCACTGTAACACTGTGATATACACCACAGTACTCATTGTAACTCTGATATACCCCACACCCCTCAACGTAACATTCTGATATACCCCACACAACTCACTGTAACACTCTCTGATATACCCCACACCCCTCACTGTAACACTCTGATATACCCCACATCCCTCACTGTAACACTGTGATATACCCCACACCCCTCACTGTAATTCTGATATACCCCACATCCCTCACTGTAACATTCTGATATACAACACACCCCTCACTGCAACACTCTCTGATATACCCCACACCCCTCACTGTAACACTCTGATATACCCCACACCCCTTACTGTATCACTGATATACCCCACACCCCTCACTGCAAATCTGATATACGCCACATCCCTCACTGTAACACTGATATACCACACACCCCTCACTGTAACTCTGATATACCCCACACCCCTCACTGTAACATTCTGATATACACCACACCCCTCACTGTAACACTCTCTGATATACCCCACAACCCTCACTGTAACACTCTCTGATATACCCCACACCCTCACTGTAACAATCTCTGATATAGCCCACAGCCCTCACTGCAACACAATGATATACCCCACAACCCTCACTGAAACACTTTCTGATATACCCCGCACCCCTCAGTGTAACACATTGCAAGACCCCACACCCCTCATTGTAAAACTGATGCACCTCACATCCCTCACTGTAACACTGATATACCCCACACCCTTCACTGTAACACTGATATACACAACACCGCTTACTGTTACACTGATATACCCCATGTCCCTCACTGTAACACTGATATACCACACACCCCTCACTGTAACAATCTCTGATATATCCCATACCCCTCACTTTAACACTGATATACCCCACACCACTCACTGTAACATTCTGATATACACCACACCCCTCACTGTAACACTTTGATATATCCCACACCGCTCACTGTAACACTGATATAGCCCACACCCCTCACTGTAACATTTGCGATATACTCCACACCCCTCACTGTAACACCGATATACCCCACACCCCTCACTGTAACACTGTGATATACTCCACACCCCTCACTGTAACACTGATATACCCCACAACCCTCAATGTAACACTCTCTGATATATCCCACACCTCTCACTGTAACACTGATATACCCCACACTACTCACTGTAACATTCTGATATCCCCCACACCCCTCACTGTAACACTCTGATATACCCCATGCCCCTCACTATAACACTGATATACCCCACACCCCTCACTGTAAGAGTCTGATATACACCACAGGCCCTCACTGTAACCCTGATATACCCCACAGCCCTCACTGTAAGACTGATATACCCCACAGCACTCACTGTAACTCTGGTATACCCCTCAGCACTCATTGTAACTCTGATATACCCCACACCCCTCACTGTAAAATTCTTATATACCCCACACCGCTCACTGTAACATTCTGATATACCCACACCGCTCACTGTAACTCTGATATACCCCACAGCCCTCACTGTAAGACTGATATACCCCACAGCCCTCACTGTAACTCTCTTATACCCCACAGCACTCATTGTAACTCTGATATACCCCACACCCCTCACTGTAACATTCTGATATACCCCACACCCCTCACTGTAACAATCTCTGATATACCCCACACCCCTCACTGTAACACACTGATATACCCCATACCCCTCACTGTAACACTCTCTAACATACCTCACAAAACCCTCACTGAAACACTTTCTGATATACCCCGCACCCCTCACTGTAACACTGATATACCCCACACCACTCACTGTAACATTCTGATATACACCACACCCCTCACTGTAACACTTTCTGATATATCCCACACCGCTCACTGTAACACTGATATAGCCCACACCCCTCACTGTAACATTTGCGATATACTCCACACCCCTCACTGTAACACCGATATACCCCACACCCCTCACTGTAACACTGTGATATACTCCACACCCCTCACTGTAACACTGATATACCCCACAACCCTCAATGTAACACTCTCTGATATATCCCACACCTCTCACTGTAACACTGATATACCCCACACTACTCACTGTAACATTCTGATATCCCCCACACCCCTCACTGTAACACTCTGATATACCCCATGCCCCTCACTATAACACTGATATACCCCACACCCCTCACTGTAAGAGTCTGATATACACCACAGGCCCTCACTGTAACCCTGATATACCCCACAGCCCTCACTGTAAGACTGATATACCCCACAGCGCTCACTGTAACTCTGGTATACCCCTCAGCACTCATTGTAACTCTGATATACCCCACACCCCTCACTGTAAAATTCTTATATACCCCACACCGCTCACTGTAACATTCTGATATACCCACACCGCTCACTGTAACTCTGATATACCCCACAGCCCTCACTGTAAGACTGATATACCCCACAGCCCTCACTGTAACTCTCTTATACCCCACAGCACTCATTGTAACTCTGATATACCCCACACCCCTCACTGTAACATTCTGATATACCCCACACCCCTCACTGTAACAATCTCTGATATACCCCACACCCCTCACTGTAACACACTGATATACCCCATACCCCTCACTGTAACACTCTCTAACATACCTCACAAAACCCTCACTGAAACACTTTCTGATATACCCCGCACCCCTCACTGTAACACTGATATACACCACGCCCCTCACTGTAACACTCTGATTAACTCACACACCTCACTGTAACACTCTCTGATATACCCCACAACCACCACTAACTCTAATGTACCCGTCAATGTAAAACTCCCTTATATACCCGACAGCCTTCATTGTAGGTCTGATACACCCCACACCCTTCATGATAACACAGTGATATAACCCACACCACTCACTGTAACACTGATATAACCCACACCCTTCACTGTAACACTCTCTGATATATCCCACCCCCTCACTGTAACACTGATATACCCCACCCCCCTCACTGTAACACTCTCTGATATATCCAACACCCCTCACTGTAACACTCTCTGATATACCCCAGACCCCTCTCTGTAACACACTCTGAAATACCCCACAACCTTCACTGTAACACTCTGATATACCCCACATTGCTCACTGTAACACTGATATAACCCACACCCCTCACTGTAACACTCTCTGATATATCCCACACCCCTCACTGTAACACTGATATACCTCACAGCACTCACTGTAACATTCTGATATACACCACACCCCTCACTGTAACACTCTCTGATATCCCCCACACCCCTCACTGTAACACTCTGATATGCCCCATTCCCCTCACTGTAACACTCTGATATACACCACACCCCCTCACTGTAACACTCTTTCATATACCCCACACCGCTCACTGTAACACTGATATAGCCCACACCCCTCACTGTAACACTGTGATATACCCCACACCCCTCACTGTAACACTGCGATATACCCCAGACACCTCACTGTAACACTGTGATATACCCCACACCCCTCACTGTAACACCGATATACCCCACACCCCTCACTGTAACACTGATATAACCCACACCCCTCACTGTAACACCGATATACCCCACATCCCTCACTGTAACACTGATATACCCCACACCCCCCACTGTAACACTGATATACCCCACACCCCTCACTGTAACATTTTGATATACCCCACACCCCTCACTGTAACTCTGATATACCCCACAGCCCTCAATGTAACTCTGATATACCCCACAGCACTCATTGTAACTCTGATATATCCCACACCCCTCACTGTAACATTCTGATATACCCCACACCCCTCACTGTAACAATCTCTGATATACCCCACACCCCTCACTGTAACACACCGATATACCCCATACCCCTCACTGTAACACTCTCTAATATACCCCACAAGACCCTGACTGAAACACTTTCTGATATACCCCGCACCCCTCACTGTAACACTGATATAGCCCATACCTCTCACTGTAACTGATATAGCCCACACCCCTCACTGTAACACATTGAAAGACCCCACACCCCTCATTGTAAAACTAATATACCTCACATCCCTCACTTTAACACTGATAAACCCCACACTTCTCACTGTAACACTGATATACCCCACACACCTCACTGTAACACTTTTTGATATACCCCACACTCCTCACTGAAACACTGATATACCCCACACCCCTCACTGCAAATCTGATATACCCCACACCCCTCACTGTAACATTTTCTGATATACCCCCACCCCTCACTGAAACAATGATAATCCCACAGTCCTCACTGTAACTCTGATATACCCCACAGCCCTCACTGTAACATTCTGATATACCCCACACCTCTCACAGTAACACACTGATATACACCACACCACTCACAGTAACACTGATATACCGCACAACCCTCACTGTCACACTGTGATATACCCCACACCCCTCACTGTAACACTCTCTGATATAGAAACATAGAAACATAGAAAATAGGTGCAGGAGCAGGCCATTCAGCCCTTCTAGCCTGCACCGCCATTCAATGAGTTCATGGCTGAACATGAAACTTCAGTACCCACTTCCTGCTTTCACGCCATACCCCTTATCCCCCGAGTAGTAAGGACTTCATCTAACTCCCTTTTGAATATATTTAGTGAATTGGCCTCAACTACTTCCTGTGGTAGAGAATTCCACAGGTTCACCACTCTCTGGGTGAAGAAGTTTCTCCTTATCTCGGTCCTAAATGGCTTACCCCTTATCCTTAGACTGTGACCCCTGGTTCTGGACTTCCCCAACATTGGGAACATTCTTCCTGCATCCAACCTGTCCAAACCCGTCAGAATTTTAAACGTTTCTATGAGGTCTCCTCTCACTCTTCTGAACTCCAGTGAATACAAGCCCAGTTGATCCAGTCTTTCTTGATAGGTCAGTCCCACCATCCCGGGAATCAGTCTGGTGAATCTTCGCTGCACTCCCTCAATAGCAAGTATGTCCTTCCTCAAGTTAGGAGACCAAAACTGTACACAATACTCCAGGTGTGGCCTCACCAAGGCCTGTACAACTGTAGCAACACCTCCCTGCCCCTGTACTCAAATCCCCTCGCTATGAAGGCCAACATGCCATTTGCTTTCTTAACCGCCTGCTGTACCTGCATGCCAACCTTCAATGACTGATGTACCATGACACCCAGGTCTCGTTGCACCTTCCCTTTTCCTAATCTGTCACCATTCAGATAATAGTCTGTCTCTCTGTTTTTACCACCAAAGTGGATAACCTCACATTTATCCACATTATACTTCAAATTGCCACGCATTTGCCCACTCACCTAACCTATCCAAGTCACTCTGTAGCCTCATAGTATCCTCCTCGCAGCTCACACTGCCACCCAACTTAGTGTCATCCGCAAATTTGGAGATACTACATTTAATCCCACACCCCTCACTGTAACACTGATATACCCCACACCACTCACTGTAACATTCTGATATACACCACACCCCTCACTGTAACACTCTCTGATATACCCCACATCCCTCACTGTAACACTCTGATATACCCCATGCCCCTCACTGTAACACTCTGATATACCCCATGCCCCTCACTATAACACTGATATACCCCACATCCCTCACTGTAACACTGTGATATACACCACACCCCTCACTGTAACACTGATATACCCCACTCCCTTCACTGTAACACTGATATACACCACGCCCCTCACTGTAACACTCTCTGATATACCCCACAACCACCACTATGTCTCTAATGTACCCGTCAATGTAAAACTTCCTTATATACCCGACACCCTTCATTGTAGGTCTGATAAACCCCACACCCTTCATTATAACACATTGATATAACCCACACCACTCACTAACACTGATATACTCCACACACCTCACTGTAACACTGATATACTCCACAGTAACACTCTGATATACCGCACATCCCTTACTATAACACTGATATACCCCACACCCCTCACTGTAACAGTCTGATATATACCACACCCCCTCACTGTAACACTCTCTAATATACCGCACACCCCTCACTTAAACACTTTGATATATCCCACAGCCCTCACTGTAACTCTGATATACCCCACACCTCTCACGGTAACACATTCTGAGATACCCCACACCCTTACTGTAACACTGATATAACCCCACCCCTCACGGTAACATTGATATACCCCACATCCCTCACTGTAACAATCTCTGATATACCCCACACCACTCACTTTAACACTCTGATATACCCCACACCCCTCATTATATCTCTAATATACCCCTCAATGTAAAACTCCCTTATATACCCCACATCCTTCAGTATAGGTCTGATAAAACACATACCACGCACTGTAACACTCTCTGATATACCTGACACCCCTCACTGTAACACTCTGATAAACACCACACCCCTCACTGAAACTTTGATAAACCCCACATCCCTCACTGTAGCACTCACTGATATAAGCCACAACTCTCACTGTAACACTGACACACCCCACACCCCTCACTGTAACACACTGATGTAACCCACGCCACTCACTGTAACACTGATATACCCCACACCCCTCACTGTAAATCTGATATACCCCACACCCCTCACTGTAACACTCTGATATACCCCACACTCCTCACTGTAACACTGATATACCCCACACCCCTCACTGTAAATCTGATATACCCCACACCCATCAGTGTTACACTGATATACCCCACACCCCTCACTGTAACACTGATATACCCCGCACCACTCACTGTAACACTCTGATGTACCTCACACCCCTCACTGTAACACTGATATACCCCACACCCCTCATTGTAACACTCTCCGATATACACCACAGCCCTCATTGTAACACTCTGACATACCCCATTCCCCCCACTGTAACACTGATATACCCCACAGCCCTCACTGTAACATTCTGATATACCCCACAACCCTCACTGTAACATTCACTGATATAACCCACACCCCTCACTGTACGATTCACTGATATAACCCACACCCCTCACTGCAACACTGTGATATACCCCACTCCTCAATGCAACACTCTGACATACCCGACAACCCTCACTGCAACACTGATATACCCCGCACCCCTCACAGTAACACTGATAAGCCCCACAACCCTCACTGTAACACCCTGATATACCCCACACCCATCACTGTAACACTGATATACCCCACACCCCTCACTGTAAAATTCTCTGATATACCTCACACCCCTCACTGTAAGACTCTGATCTACCCCACACCCCTCACTGTAAGACTCTGATATACCCCACACCCTTCACTGTAACACTGATATACCCCATACCCCTCAGTGTAACACTGATATACCTCACACCCCTCACTGTAACACTGATATAACCCACACCCCTCACTGTAACACTGATATACCCCACACCCCTCATTGTAACACTCTCTGATATGCCCCACACCCCTCACTGTAACACTCTGATGTACATCACACTCCTCACTGTAACACTCTGATATACCCTATACCCCTCACTTTAACACTGATATACCTCACACCCTCACTGTAACACTGATATAACCCACACCACTCACTGTAACACTCTCCGATATACACCACAGCCTTCATTGTAACACTCTGATATACCCCACATCCCTCACTGTAACATTCTGATATACCCCACACCCCTCACTGCAACATTCACTGATATAACCCACACCCCTCACTGTAACTCTCTGATATACCCCACACCTCTCACTGTAACACTGATATACCCCACACTCCTCACTGTAACATTCTGATATACCCCACAACCTCACTGTAACTCTCTGATATACCCCACACCTCTCACTGTAACACTGATATACCCCACACTCCTCACTGTAACATTCTGATATACCCCACACCCCTCACTGTAACACTGATATAACCCACACAGACACACACACACTCTGACAAACACAAATTTTTTCACACACACACACAGACACACCTACACACACACACACGCAAATGTAACGCCCCTATTTTAAAAAGGATGCATCAAAAAGCAGGAAATTTTAAACCAGTTCGCCTAAATCTGTGGTTGGGAAAATGTTGGAGTCCATTGTTAAGGAAGCAGTAGCGGGACATTTGGAACAGCATAATTCAATCAATCAGAGTCATTGAGGTTTTACGAGAGTAAGAACACTCTGAAACACCTTGAAGTCAGAATCAGGGGCATTTATAATGGGAAACAAAGAAATGGCAGACCAATTGAACAAATACTTTGGTTCTGTCTTCACGAAGGAAGACACAAATAACCTTCCGGAAATACTAGGGGACCGATGATCTAGCGAGAAGGAGGAACTGAAGGAAATCCTTATTAGTCAGGAAATTGTGTTAGGGAAAATTATGAGATTGAAGGTCGATAAATCCCCAAGGCCTGATAGTCTGCATCCCAGAGTACTTAAGGAAGTGGCCCTAGAAATAGTGGATGCATTGGTGATCATTTTCCAACATTCTATTGACTCTGGATCAGTTCCTATGGACTAGACGGTAGCTAATGTAACACCACTTTTAAAAAAAGGAGGGAGAGAGAAAGCAGGGAATTATAGACCGGTTAGCCTGACATCGGTGGTGGGGAAAATGTTGGAATCAATTATTAAAGATGAAATAGCAGCGCATTTGGAAAGCAGTGACAGGATCGGTCCAAGTCAGCATGGATTTATGAAAGGGAAATCAGGCTTGACAAATCTTCTAGAATTTTTTGAGGATGTAACTAGTAGAGTGGACAAGGGAGAACCAGTGGATGTGGTGTATTTGGACTTTCAAAAGGCTTTTGACAAGGTCCCACACAAGAGAATAGTGTGCAAAATTAAAGCACATGGTATTGGGGGTAACGTATTGACGTGGATAGAGAACTGGTTGGCAGACAGGAAGCAGAGAGTCGGGATAAACGGGTCCTTTTCAGAATGGCAGGCAGTGACTAGTGGGGTGCCGCAGGGCTCAGTGCTGGGACCCCAGCTATTTACACTATACATTAATGATTTAGACGAAGGAATTGAATGTAATAACTCCAAGTTTGCAGATGACACTAAGCTGGGTGGCAGTGTGAGCTGTGAGGAAGATGCTAAGAGGCTGCAGGGTGACTTGGACAGGTTAGGTGAGTGGAAAAACGCATGGCAGATGCAGTATAATGTAGATAAATATGAGGTTATCCACTTTGGTGGTAAAAACAGGAAGGCAGAATATTATCTGAATGGTGACAGATTGGGAAAAGGGGAGGTGCAACGAGACCTGGGTGTCATGGTGCATCAGTCATTGAAGGTTAGCATGCAGGTACAGCAGGTGGTGAAGAAGGCAAATGGGATGTTGGCTTTCATAGATAGGGGATTTGAGTATAGGAGCAGGGAGGTCTTACTGCAGTTGTACAGGGCCTTGGTGAGGCCTCACCTGGAATATTGTGTTC
Source organism: Pristiophorus japonicus (assembly GCF_044704955.1). NCBI lineage: Eukaryota > Metazoa > Chordata > Chondrichthyes > Pristiophoridae > Pristiophorus > Pristiophorus japonicus. The sequence goes on along the minus strand of NC_092003.1, from coordinate 11,155,389 downwards.
AGTTTGGTCTCCTAATCTGAGGAAGGACATTCTTGCTATTGAGGAAGTGCAGCGAAGGTTCACCAGACTGATTCCCGGGATGGCAGGACTGACATATGAAGAAAGACTGGATCGACTAGGCTTATATTCACTGGAGTTTAGAAGAATGAGAGGGGATCTCATAAAAACATATAAAATTCTAACGGGATTTGACAGGTTAGATGCAGGAAGAATATTCCCGATGTTGGGGAAGTCCAGAACCAGGGGTCACAGTCAAAGGATAAGGGGTGAGCCATTTAGGACCGAGATGAGGAGAAACTTCTTCACTCAGAGAATTGTGAACCTGTGGAATTCTCTACAACAGAAAGTTGTTGAGGCCAGTTCATTAGATATATTCAAAATGGAGTTAGATGTGGCCCTTACGGCCAAAGGGATCAAGGGGTATGGCGAGAAAGCAGGAATGGGGTACTGAGGTGAATGATCAGCCATGATCATATTGAATGGTGGTGCAGGCTCGAGGGGCCGAATGGCCTACTCCTGCACCTATTTTCGATGTTTCTATGAAAGGGAAATCATGTTTGACAAATTTGCTGGAGCTCTTTGAGGATGTAATGAGCAGGATGGATAAGGAGGAACCAGTGGATGTGATGTATTTGGATTTGCAGAAAGCATTTGATAAGGTGCCACATAAAAGGTTGCTGTACAAGATAAAAGTTCACGGGGCTGGGGGTAATATATTGGCATGGATAGAGGATTGGCTAACTAACAGAAAACAGGGAGTCGGGATAAATGGTTCATTTTCCGGTTGGCAAACAGTGATTAGTGGTGTGCCGCAGGGATCAGTGCTGGGGCCTCAACTATTTACAATCTATATTAATGACTTGGATGAAGGGACTGAGTGTAATGTAGCCAAGTTTGCTGATGGTACAAAGATGGGTGGGAAAGCAAGTTGTGAGGAGGACACAAAAAATCTGCAAAGGGATATAGACAGTCTAAGTGAGTGGGCAAACATTTGGCTGATGGAGTATAATGTGGGAAAATGTGAGGTTATCCACTTTGGTAGGAAAAATAGAAAAGCAAATTATAATTTAAATGGAGAAAAATAGCTAAGTGCTGCAGTACAGAGGGACCTGGGGGTCCTTGTACATGAAACACAAAAGGTTAGTATGCAGGTACAGCAAGTGATCAGGAAGGCAAATTGAATGTTGTCCTTTATTGCAAGGGGGATAGAGTATAAAAGCAGGGAAGTCCTGCTACAACTGTACAGGGTATTGGTGAGGCCACACCTGGAGTACTGCGTATTTAAGGAAGGATATACTTGCATTGGAGGCTGTTCAGAGAAGGTTCACCAGGTTGATTCCAGAGATGGGGAAGTTGACTTATGAGCATAGGTTGAGTAGGTTGGGCCTGTACTCACTGGAGTTCAGAAGAATGAGAGGTGATCTTATCGAAGCATTTAAGATAATGAGGGGTCTCGACAAGGTGGATGCAGAGAGAATATTTCCACTCATAGGGGAAACTAAAACTAGGGGACATCGTCTTAGAATAATGGGCCACCCATTTAAAACGGAGATGAGGAGGAATTTCTTCTCTCAGAGGGTTGTAAATCTATAGAATTTTCTGCCCCAGAGAGCTGTGGAGGCTGGGTCATTGAATATATTTAAGGCGGAGATAGACAGACTTTTGAGCGATCAGGGGTTATGGGGAACGGGCGGGGAAGTGGAGCTGAGTCCATGATCAGATCAGCCATGATCTTATTGAATGGCGGAGCAGGCTCGAGGGGCTGTATGGCCAATTCCTGCTCCTATTTCTTATGTTCTTATTTTCTTATGTTCACACACACACACACACACACACACACATTCACTCACACACACACTCTCACACACACACACACTCACACACGCTCACTCACACACACACACGCTCACTCACACACACACTCTCACTCACACACACACACTCTCACACACACACTCTCACACACACACTCTCACACACACACTCTCACACACACACTCTCACTCATACATACACACACACACTCACACACACTCACACACACTCACTCGCACACACACACACTCACACACACACTCACACACACACTCACTCGCACACTAACTCATACACACACCCACACACATGCACTTTCCACGTGAGAATGTTTATAAGCCAGAAACATGGCCAATTTCTGCCCTCTAAGTCAGGAATCCCAATTGCAGTCATGAGATAACAGTTAGCTCGACCTCACCTGGATGGATGAGGCGTTCAGTGAGGTTTCGGAGGAACCCAACAGCAGGCGACGAACCAGAAGCTTCACATGGCAATCTCAAGCTCTCGTTTTCCGTACCCAGGGAACTCACCCCTTCGCAAAACAATACCCGACAGTCGCTGTCACATTGAACTCAGTGTAATGGGGGAAATATACCGTCGCTCTGTATACCCAGGCCGGGAATCAATCTGTACAGCACAAATCGTTGCTTAAGTGCATTTATGTTCCCGGGAAGGAACCTTTGCAGTCAATATTCTTCGAGGGATTACATTTTTTCCCATTGACGGAGATTGGTTGCATTATTTAATCCACGGGGGCCAACAACCATAGCTGATTCTCTTAAACAGAGTGATTTCATGAAGGCTAGAAAGCAGCTTCCAGTTAGAAAGAGGTCCCTTTTCCTCTGGTAAATTGTGGCTGGCAGAGTGGCAGGTTCCGGGTAACAAACAGCAGTGGGTTAGACAAGGGGTAACAGGCCCAAGCATCTTATCTGTGGCTCAGTGGGTAGCACTCTCTCTCTCGCCTCTGAGTCAGGAGGTTGTGGGTTCAAGTCCCACTCCAGCACATAAATCTAGGCTGACACTCCCAGTGCAGTACTGAGGGAGCGCCACACTGTCGGAGGGGCAGTGCTGAGGGAGCACCGCACTGTCGGAGGGGCAATACTGAGGGAGCGCCGCATTATCGGAGGGGCAGTACTGAAGGAGTGCCGCACTGTCGGAGGGGCAATACTGAGGGAGCGCCGCATTGTTGGAGGGGCAGTACTGAGGGAGCGCCGCACTGTCGGAGGGGCAGTACTGAGGGAGCGCTGCACTGTCGGAAGGGCAGTATTGAGGGAGTGCCGCACTGTCGGAGGGGCAGTACTGAGGGAGCGCCGCACTGTCAGAGGGGCAATACTGAGGGAGCGCCGCACTGTCGGAGGGGCAGTACTGAGGGAGCGCCTCACTGTCGAAGGAGCAGTACTGAGGCAGTGCCGGAGGTGCCATCTTTCGGATGAGACGTTAAACCGAGGCACCGTTTGCTCTCTCAGGCGGATGTAAAAGATCCCACGGCCACTATTGGAAGAAGAGCAGGGGGAGTTCTCCCCGGTGTCCTGGGGCCAATATTTATCCCTCAACCAACATCACTAAAACAGATGATCAGGGTCATTATCACATGGCTGTGTGTGGGAGCTTGCTGTGCGCAAATTGGCTGCTGCGTTTCCCACATTACAACAGTGACCGCACTCCAAAAAGTACTTCATTGGCTGTGAAGTGCTTTGGGATGTCCAGTGGTCATGAAAGGCGCTATAGAAATGCAAGTCTTTCTTTATCGCTATCTGGTCAACCTCAGCCATCTCTCTTTTCGCCAGAAATGGGCTGCAGCCTGTCCATCCATTCCTGACGGGGTTTCGCCTCTCGTCTCACAAGGTGAGGACGTAGGTGAGGATGTAGATGGCCTGGGCAGTGAAACCCCCGGTGCTGTGCTGCCGGCCACATTCACCGTGTTTGTTCACCAAATGGAGTAGGGTGATCAGAGAGCGGCTGGTATTGCAGGGAGGCTGAGCGGAGGCAGCGGGGGGGGGGGGGCGGTGATAAAGAAAGGGTAACCATGGCGATGACCATGCCTCGTTGATAAACATAGAAAATAGGTGCAGGAGTAGGCCATTCGGCCCTTCGAACCTGCACCACCATTCAATAAGATCATGGCTGATCATTCACCTCAGTACCCCTTTCCTGCTTTCTCTCCATACCCCTTGATCCCTTTAGCCGTAAGGGCCACATCTAACTCCCTCTTGAATATATCCAATGAACTGGCCTCAACAACTCTCTGCGGTAGGGAATTCCACAGGTTAACAACTCTCTGAGTGAAGAAGTTTCGCCTCATCTCGGTCCTAAATGGCTTACCTCTTATCCTTAGACTGTGTCCCCTGGTTCTGGACTTCCCCAACATTGGGAACATTCTTCCTGCATCTAACCTGTCCAGTCCCGTTAGAATTTTATATGTTTCTATGAGATTCCCTCTCATCCTTCTAAACTCCAATGTATAAAGGCCCAGTTGATCCAGTCTATCCTCATATATCAGTCCTGCCATCCCAGGAATCAGTCTGGTGAACGTTCGCTACACTCCCTCAATAGCAAGAATGTCCTTCCTCAGATTAGGAGACCAAAACTGAACACAATATTCCAGGTGAGGCCTCAACAAGGCCCTGTACAACTGCAGTAAGACCTCCCTGCTCCTATACTCAAATCCTCTCGCTATGAAGGCCAACATGCCATTTGCCTTCTTCACCGCCTGCTGTACCTGCATGGCAACTTTCAATGACTGATGTACAGTGACACCCAGGTCTCGTTGCACCTCCCCTTTTCCCAATCTGTCGCCATTCAGATAATATTCTGCCTTCGTGTTTTTGCCACAAACGTGGATAACCTCACATTTATCCACATTATACTGCATCTGCCATGCATCTGCCCACTCACCTAACCCGTCCAAGTCACCCTGCAGCCTCTTAGCGTCCCCCTCACAGCTCACACTGCCACCCAGCTTAGTGTCATCTGCAAACCTGGAGATAAACTTCATGCACTGTGTCTGCCGTCCCCTTTAACTGAAGCCTTTGGCAGTGGAGGTAACAGGGAGGCTGGATCTGAAACTATAATAGCCACGTGTCACTGACAGGAATTGTCGCTAGGAGATAAATTGCTGTCATATTTGCAGCATTATAGAGCAGTATTGATCCGAGCCAATTTCCTCCCTGTTCAACACACTGTTTAAAGCACATACAATTATTCCAGTCCATTGGGGATAAAATGTGCAGACTATTGGGACGTTGCAACACCAGAATACTAAACGGGGAGACATTATGTGTGAAGACAGACTTACATTGCGATAGCACCTGTCATAAGAACATAAGAAATAGGAGCAGGAGTCGGCCATTCGGCCCCTCAAGCCTGCTCCGCCATTCAATACGATCACGGCTGATCCAATCATGGGCTCAGCTCCACTTCCCTGCCCGCATCCTTGACTCCCTTATCGCTCAAAAATCTGTCTATCTCCGCCTTAAATATATTCAATGACCCAGCCTCCACAGCTCTCTGGGGCAGAGAATTCCACAGATTTACAACCCTCTGAGAGAAGAAATTCCTCCTCATCTCCGTCCTAAATGGGCGGCTCCTTGTTCTGAAACGATGCCCCCTAGTTCTAGATTCCCCCACGAGGGGAAACATTCTCTCTGCATCTACCCTGTCCAGCCCCCTCAGGATGTTAAACGTTTCAATAAGATCACCTCTCATTCTTCTAAACTCCAATGAGTTCAGGCCCAAACTGCTCAACCTTTCCTCATAAGTCAACCCCCTCATCCCCGGAATCAACCGAGTGAACCTTCTCTGAACTGCCTCCAATGCAAGTATATCCCTCCTTAAATACGGAGACCAAAACTGTACCCACTCCCACGGCTTCACAGGAGTATTATGAGACAAAAAATTGACACCGAGCCATATAAGGAGAAATTAGGGCAGGTGACCAAAAGCTCGGTCAAAGAGGTCGGTTTTAAGGTGGTTCTCAAAGGAGGAGAGAGAGGCGGAGAGGTTTAGGGAGGGAGTTCCAGAGCTTGGGGCCCAGGCAGCTGAAGGCACGGCCACCGATGGTGGAGCGATTATAATCAGGGATGGTCAGGAGGGCAGAATTAGAGGAGCGCAGACATCTCGGGGGGTTGTGGGGCTGGAGGAGATTATTGAATCATAGAATCATAAATCACGGAAATTTACAGCACGGCAGGAGGCCATTTCGGCCCATCGTGTCCGCGCCGGCCGACCAAGAGCCACCCGGCCTAATCCCACTTTCCCGCTCTCGGTCCATAGCCCTGTCGGTTACAAGCGCACATCCAAGTACTTTTTAAATGTGGTGAGGGTTTCTACCTCTACCACCCTTTCAGGCAGTGAGTTCCGCCCCAGACTCCCATCAAAGACATTTCCCCTCAAATCCCCTCGAAACCTCCCCCCAATTACTTTAAATCTGTGCCCCCTGGTTGTTGACCCCTCTGCCAAGGGAAACAGGTCCGTCCTATTCACTCTATCCAGGCCCCTCATCATTTTATACACCTCAATCAGGTCTCCCCTCAGCCTCCTCTGTTCTAAGGAAAACAACCCCAGCCTATCCAATCCTCACAGTTAAAATTACAGAGATAGGGAGGGGGCGAGGACCATGGAGGGATTTGTAACCAAGGATGGGAATTTTTAAATCGAGACTTTGCTTCATCGGGAACCAATGTAGGCCAACGAGCACAGAGGGCGATGGGTGAGATGGACTTGGTGCGAGTTAGGACACGGGGCAGCGAGCACAGGGGGTGATGGGTGAGTGGGACTCGGTGCGAGTTAGGACACGGGGCAGCGAGCACAGGGGGTGATGGGTGAGTGGGACTGGGTGCGAGTTAGGGCAAGGGGGCAGCAAGCACAGGGGGTGATGGGTGAGCGGGACTCGGTGCGAGTTAGGACACGGGAGCAGCGAGCACAGGGGTGATGGGTGAGTGGGACTCGGTGTGAGTTAGGACACGGGACAGTGAGCACAGAGGGTGATGGGTGAGTGGGACTGGGTGCGAGTTAGGGCAAGGGGGCAGCGAGCACAGGGGGTGATGGGTGAGTGAGACTCGGTGCGAGTTAGGACACGGGGCAGCGAGCACAGAGGGTGATGGGTGAGTGGGACTGGGTGCGAGTTAGGGCAAGGGGGCAGCGAGCACAGGGGGTGATGGGTGAGTGAGACTCGGTGCGAGTTAGGACACGGGGCAGCGAGCACAGGGGGTGATGGGTGAGTGGGACTCGGTGCGAGTTAGGACACGGGGTCAGCGAGCACAGGTGGTGATGGGTGAGTGGGACTCGGTGCGAGTTAGGACACGGGGGCAGCGAGCACAGGGGGTGATGGGTGAGCGGGACTCGGTGCGAGTTAGGACACGGGGCAGTGAGCACAGGGAGTGATGGGTGAGCGGGACTTGGTGCGAGTTAGGACACGGGGCTGCGAGCACAGGGGGTGATGGGTGAGCGGGACTCGGTGCGAGTTAGGACACGGGGCAGCGAGCACAGGGGGTGATGGGTGAGCGGGACTCGGTGCGAGTTAGGACACGGGGCAGTGAGCACGGGGGGTGATGGGTGAGTGGGACTCTGTGCCAGTTAGGACACGGGGGCAGCGAGCACAGGGGGTGATGGGTGAGCGGGACTCGGTGCGAGTTAGGACACGGGGACAGCGAGCACAGGGGGTGATGTGTGAGTGGGACTCTGTGCCAGTTAGGACACGGGGGCAGCGAGCACAGGGGGTGATGGATGAGCGGGACTCGGTGCCAGTTAGGACACGGGGGCAGCGAGCACAGGGGGTGATGGGTGAGTGGGACTCGGTGCGAGTTAGGACACGGGGGCAGTGAGTACAGGGGGTGAAGGGTGAGCGGGACTCGGTGCGAGTTAGGACACGGGGGCAGCGAGCACAGGGGGTGATGGGTGAGCGGGACTCGGTGCGAGTTAGGACACGGGACAGCGAGCACAGGGGGTGATGGGTGAGCGGGACTCGGTGCGAGTTAGGACACGGGGGCAGCGAGCACAGGGGGTGATGGGTGAGCGGGACTCGGTGCGAGTTAGGACACGGGGGCAGCGAGCACAGGGGGTGATGGGTGAGCGGGACTCGGTGCGAGTTAGGACACGGGGGCAGCGAGCACAGGGGGTGATGGGTGAGCGGGACTCGGTGCGAGTTAGGACACGGGGGCAGCGAGCACAGGGGGTGATGGGTGAGTGGGACTCGGTGCGAGTTAGGACACGGGGCAGCGAGCACAGGGGGTGATGGGTGAGCGGGACTCGGTGCGAGTTAGGACACGGGGGCAGCGAGCACAGGGGGTGATGGGTGAGCGGGACTCAGTGCGAGTTAGGACACGGGGCAGCGAGCACAGGGGGTGATGGGTGAGCGGGACTCGGTGCGAGTTAGGACACGGGGCAGCGAGCACAGGGGGTGATGGGTGAGCGGGACTCGGTGCGAGTTAGGGCACAGGGGCAGCGGGGATCGCTTATAAAGCGCGAGAGGAAACCAGTTCAAACTGGGATAATCAGAGAGTGTGAGGTGGTAATAACATTCCCAAAGAGTTGCATCTCATAGCACGATCTCCTGCCCACCTTACCCTCCTCCGCAGTGCTCCATCAGCTCACGAGCCTGAGCTACAAAGCTCTAACTGATAATTAAGCAGTTTGCACTCATGAAGGGCTGTGCGTGGAGCTAACGGAAGGTAAATCAATCAAGATCGAGGACCAGGTGTGCTGGTGGGCCCTTCAATAAATCTGAGCTGGGAAACAAAATGTGGCGAGGGGGGCTGGGGAGGGAAACTGAGTGACGTCGCAAGACTTGCATTTATATAGCGCCTTTCACGATCACCGGATGTCCCAAAGCGCTTTGCAGCCAATGAAGTACTTTTGGAGTAATGTGGGAAACGCAGCAGCCAATTTGTACACAGCAAGCTCCCACACACAGCAATGTGATAATGACCAGATCACCTGTTTCAGTGATGTTGGTTGAGGGATAAATATTGGCGCCAGGACACCGGGGAGAACTCCCCCCGCTCTTCTTCCAATCGTGGCCGTGGGATCTTTTACATCCACCTGAGAGGGCAGACGGGGCTCCCTCAGTACTGCCCCTCCGACAGTGCGGCGCTCCCTCAGTACTGCCCCTCCGACAGTGCGGCGCTCCCTCAGTACTGCCCCTCCGACAGTGCGGCGCTCCCTCAGTACTGCCCCTCCGACAGTGCGCCGCTCCCTCAGTACTGCCCCTCCGACAGTGCGGCGCTCCCTCAGTACTGCCCCTCCGACAGTGCGCCGCTCCCTCAGTACTGCCCCTCCGACAGTGCAGCACTCCCTCAGTACTGCACTGGAGTGTCGGCCTAGATTTATGTGCTCAGGACGCTGGAGTGGGACTTGAAAACACGACCGCCTGACTGAGATGCGAATGTGCTGCCCACTGAGGCACGGCTGAAGGGGAGAGTAATCCCTTCCCCCGCTTTTCCCTCCGTCCCTGGAAGAGTAGGAAAGATTGTCGGGCAGGGAGGGAGTCAGAGAGGAAAGTCATGGGTGAAAGAGGGGGGTAATTATATTGTAGATTGTACACAACATCTGGACCGTGCTGTGTTACATTACAACAACAACAACTTGTATTTATATAGCGACTTTAGCATCGTTAAAAGTCCCAAGGATCTTCACAGGAGTGTAATGAGATTTTAAAATTTGACACTGAGCCGCGTAAGTAGAAATTAGCGCAGGTGACAAAAAGCTGGGTCAAAGAGGTCGGTTTTAAGGAGCGTCTTGAAAGAGGTGAGAGAGGTAGAGAGGTTTAGGGAGGGAGTTCCAGAGCTTGGGGCCCAGGCAACAGAAGGCACGGCCACCGATGGTGGAACGATTATAATCAGGGATGCTCAGGGAGGGCAGAATTAGAGGAGTGCAGACATCCCGGGGGGTTGTGGGGCTGGAGGAGATTACAGAGATAGGGAGGGGGCGAGGGCCATGTAGGGATTTGTAAACAAGGATGAGAATTTTGAAATCGAGGCATTGCTTAAACGGGAGCCAATGTCGGTCAGTGAGCACAGTGGGTGATGGGTGAGCAGGACTCGGTGCGAGTTAGGACACGGGGCAGCGAGCACAGGGGGTGATGGGTGAGCGGGACTCGGTGCGAGTTAGGACACGGGGCAGCGAGCACAGGGGGTGATGGGTGAGCAGCACTCGGTGCGAGTTAGGACACGGGGCAGCGAGCACAGGGGGTGATGGGTGAGCGGGACTCGGTGCAAGTTAGGACACGGGGCAGCGAGCACAGTGGGTGATGGGTGAGCGGGACTCGGTGCGAGTTAGGACACGGGGGCAGCGAGCACAGGGGGTGATGGGTGAGCGGGACTCGGTGCGAGTTAGGACACGGGGGCAGCGAGCACAGGGGGTGATGGGTGAGCGGGACTCGGTGCGAGTTAGGACACGGGGCAGCGAGCACAAGGGGTGATGGGTGAGCGGGACTCGGTGCGAGTTAGGACACGGGGCAGTGAGCACAGGGGGTGATGGGTGAGCGGGACTCGGTGCGAGTTAGGACACGGGGCAGCGAGCACAGGGGGTGATGGGTGAGCGGGACTCGGTGCGAGTTAGGACATGGGGCAGCGAGCACAGCGGGTGATGGGTGAGTGGGACTCGGTGCGAGTTAGGACACGGGGCAGTGAGCACAGGGGGTGATGGGTGAGCGGGACTCGGTGCGAGTTAGAACACGGGACAGCCGAGTTTTGGATTGGTCACCTGCGCTAATTTCGACTTATGTGGCTCGGTGTCAAATTTCTTTGCGCATAATACTCCTGTGAAGCGCCTTGCGATGTTTCACTACGTTAAAGGCGTTATATAAATACAGGTTGTTGTTGTTGTGACTTATTTCAGGAAGGATATACTTGCTTTGGAGGCAGTTCAGAGAAGGTTCACTCGGTTGATTCCGGGGATGAGGGGGTTGACTTATGAGGAAAGGTTGAGGAGGTTGGGCCTCTACTCATTGGAATTCAGAAGAATGAGAGGTGATCTTATTGAAACGTATAAGATTATGAGGGGGCTCGACAAGGTGGATGCAGAGAGGATGTTTCCACTGATGGGGGAGACTAGAACTAGGGGGCATGATCTTAGAATAAGGGCCCGGCCATTTAAAACTGAGATGAGGAGGAATTTCTTCTCTCAGAGGGTTGTAAATCTGTGGAATTCTCTGCCCCTGAGAGCTGTGGAGGCTGGGACATTGAATACATTTAAGGCGGAGATAGACAGATTTTTGAGCGATAAGGGAGTGAAGGGTTTTAGGGGAGCGGGTGGGGAAGTGGAGCTGAGTCCATGATCGGATCAGCCATGATCGTATTGAATGGCGGAGCGGGCTCGAGGGGCTGTATGACCGACTCCTGCTCCTGTTTCCTATGTTATGAACGTATTGTGTGCGGGACTCGATCAGGGCTATGCTGCATTACGCATAGAATACAGCACTGTCTTACAAGAGAGAACACCATTGGAAATGTTCCTTTACAGGCCTCAGGTTTATAAACCTTGCACACGATATCCTGTCGTTGCTGAATTAATATTCAAACTCATTATTCCGAAAACAATTAATGCAAAGCTTTTAATAATGGAATAATTACCGCTGCAGCAGTACTTAATTTAATAACCGTTTGCTGCAGACCTGCTGACAATCCTAACTCATAATTACTGACGAATAATGGCCCTGTGTCACAGGCCTATTGCCTCTAATTACTGGCTTGTTGACTGTATGTGCTGTTGTCTCACTGACTGTAATATTTCCTCTTTACAGGCCCACTGACACGATAACCCATAATCACTGGCCTCCTTTCCCAACTCGCCTGCTGGTCCCCCTCTAACCTGTCTCCGAGTTCGTGCCTTTGAGATATTACATGAGAAATAGGAGCAGGAGTCGGCCATTCGGCCCCTCGAGCCCGCTCCGCCATTCGATACGATCATGGCTGATCCGATCATGGACTCAGCTCCACTTCCCTGTCCGCTCCCCTTGATCACTTGTCGTTTAAGAAACTGTCTATCTCTGTCTTAAATTTGTTCAATGTCCCGGCTTCCACAGCTCTCTGAGGCCACAGGTTTACAACCCGCTCAGAGAAGAAATTCCTCCTCATCTCAGTTTTAAATGGGCGGCCCCTTATTCTAAGACCGTGCCCCCTAGTTCTAGTCTCCCCCATCAGTGGACACATCCTCTCTGCATCCACCTTGTCAAGCCTCCTCATAATCTTACACGTTTCGATAAGATCGCCTCTCATTCTTCTGAATTCCAATGAGTAGAGGCCCAACCTCCTCAACCGCTCCTCATAAGTCAATCTGTGACCATGGGTCCAAACTGCCGCTTCAATATGAGGAGAAACCCTTGGGGGCTCCGTTTTCCGCCTCCCGGAGCGGCGACAATGGCGGGGGTTTGAGGTGTTCCGGGCGGGCGGTCAGCCTCCAGCGCCCCGCGGCGATCCTCGGGGTTACGGTTTTGCCGGCGGCACGGAGCAGCGTCCGGTGGGTGCGACGCCCCCGCACCCCCCCCGGTCTCGACACCGGCGCGAGTCGTGACTCCCGTCCGCCCCGCGGCGCCCCGCCTGGGAAATCAGGGCGGTCCCACCATCCCCCACAGCGGGGAGGGGGGAGTTAACGGACTCCTGAGCTCAGCGCGAGTCTTTTTTTTCCTTTAATAGTTTTGGCGATTTGCGTTGGGGAGAAATCCCTCCTCATCTCCGTCCTCAATGGCCGACCCCCTTATCCTGAGACTGTGTGACCCCTGGTTCTAGACTCCCCAGCCCCGGGGGGGAAACACCCTCCCTGCATCTACCCTGTCAAGCCCCTGTAAGAATTGTGTACGTTACAATGAGATCACCTCTCATTCTTCTAAACTCCAGAGAATATCGGCCCAGTCTGCTCAATCTCTCCTCATGGGACAATCCCCCCATCCCAGGAATCAGTCTGGTGAACCTTCGTTGCACTCCCTCAATGGCAAGTATATCCTTCCTTAAGTAAGGAGACCCCAAACTGTACACAATACTCCAGGTGTGGTCTCACCAGGGCCCTGTACAATCGCAGTAAGACGTCTTTACTCTTATACTCAAATCCTCTTGCAATAAGGTTATAGATGGGTCTGAGGGCCTTGTTGATCATCTGGGAGACGCAGGTCTGGTAGGTTATAGCACCATATCTATCATTGCTCCACAATGCTATATACGCCCCCTGACTGTGAGGCATACCCCAGTTATTTTAATATTTATTGTTTTTTTTTTTAAACTGTGCCCCTCCCCATTTTCTGCAGTTTTATTCCTGAAGGTGCTGCAAAAGAACATGAGAATTAGGAGCAGGAGTCGGCCATTCGGCCCCTCGAGCCTGCTCCGCCATTCAATACAATCATGGTTGCTCCGATCATGGGCTCAGCTCCACTTCCCCGCCCGCCCCCTTCACTCCCTTATCGCTCAAAAATCTGCCTATCTCCGCCTTTAAATACATTCAATGTCCCAGCCTCCACAGCTCTCTGGGGCAGAGAATTCCACAGATTTACAACCCTCAGAGAGAAGAAATTCCTCCTCATCTCAGTTCTAAATGGGCGGCCCCTTATTCTTAAACTTTGCCCCTTCGTTCTTACTGCTGATTCGGCCTGGAGTATGGTTTCATGGACACGGGGCAATTTGCCGATTGCGTGCGATTTTTTTTGCGTGTCGTGACGGTCGATGGGTGTGCAGATGGATTCGCTGGAGGTGCAAGGAGACTTGCAGGGATCAGCCATGATCGTATTAAATGGCGGAGCAGGTTCGAGGGGCCGAATGGCCGACTCCTGCTCCTATTTCTTATGTTCTTATGTTATGCAGGTACATACGTCATTAAAATGTCATGAACAGCTACGGAAGCTACTTATGAGGAAAGGTTGAGTAGGTTGGGCCTCTACTCATTGGTGTTTAGATGAATGTGAGGTGATCTTATCGAAACGTATCAGATTATGAGGGGGCTCGACAAGGTGGATGCAGAGAGGATGTTTCCACTGATGGGGGAGACTAGAACTAGGGGGCATGATCTTAGAATAAGGGGCCGCCCATTTAAAACTGAGATGAGGGGGAATTTCTTCTCTCTGAGGGTTGTAAATCTGTGGAATCCGCTGCCTCAGAGAGCTGTGGAAGCCGGGACATTGAATATATTTAAGACAGAGATAGGCAGTTTCTTAACTGATAAGGGAATAAGAGGTTATGGGGAGCAGGCGGAGAAGTGGAGCTGAGTCCACGATCAGATCAGCCGTGATCTTATTGAATGACGGAGCAGGCTCGATGGGCCGAATGGCTGACTCCTGCTCCTATTTCTTATGTTCTTCTGTCTGTCAGGAGTCACGAGATAGCAATCAGGAGCAGGGATCCTGGCTGATTTGCCCCCCATCCTATCCCAGGGTGCTGAGGTTAATTGTAGCATCGATTAAGATCAGCACGGGCCAGGAATCAAACTATACGGCGGGTTATGGGACTGACGTGGGAAAGAGTGGGGAAACGAGACAGCTAAGGAGCTTCTTAACGGCAATCCCGGGCTAAGAGCCAGATGTTTAGATTCTCTGCCCCAGAGGGCTGTGGAGGCTCAGTCGTTGAGTATATTCAAGGCTGAGATCAATAGATTTTTGGGTGTTCAGGGAATCAAGAGAAGTTATGCTTCAACTGTATAAAACCCTAGTTAGGCCACAGCTGGAGTACTGCGTGCAGTTCTGGTCACCACACTACAGGAAGGATGTGATTGCACTGGAGAGGGTGCAGAGGAGATTTCCGAGGATGTTGCCAGGACTGGAGACTTTTAGCGATGAGGAAAGATTGGATAGGCTGGGGTTGTTTTCCTTGGAACAGAGGAGGCTGAGGGGAGACCTGATTGAGGTGTATAAAATGATGAGGGGCCTGGATAGAGTGGATAGGACGGACCTGTTTCCCTTGGCAGAGGGGTCAACAACCAGGGGGGGGGGGCACAGATTTAAAGTAATTGGAGGGAGGTTTAGAGGGGATTTGAGGGGAAATGTCTTCACCCAGAGGGTGGTGGGGGTCTGGGGCGGAACTCACTGCCTGAAAGGGTGGTAGAGGCAGAAACCCTCACCACATTTAAAAAGTACCTGGATGTGCGCTTGTAACCTACAGGGCTACGGACCGAGAGCGGGAAAGTGGGATTAGGCCGGGTGGCTCTTGGTCGGCCGGAGCGGACACAATGGGCCGAGATGGCCTCCTTCCGTGTTGTAAATTTCTACGCTTCTATGATATGGGGATCGAGCGGGAAAGTGGAGTTGAGGTCGAAGGTCAGCCGTGATCTTATTGAATGGCGGAGCAGGCTCGAGGGGCCGAATGGCCGACTCCTGCTCCTAATTCTTACGCTCTCATTCCGAGTTACTCGGCTTGCTGCTGTTGTCCCTTGAACCTGCCGCCTCTGATCGCAGTCGATACTGTTCGGAACCAGGCCACAATTCTACTCGTCGACAGGTCAGTCGAATTGAACCCCAAATGGCGGTTGGGACTGCTAACAACCGTCCATTGTATTGATCCCAAATCGAAGGGGGGCGGGGGGGGGGCGTCAGGGGAAGCTCGGTCTTCCGTCGGACACCCGTCCCGTCAAAGACGGAATGGCGGATTGGGCTCGAGGTCCGCTGCGGGTACATAAATGCTCAGTCGAACAAGTTGTGCTTTGGCAAAGGAGATGGTTTCCCCAGCCTGGATTCAGCCTGCACGCAAACGAGAAAGGGGGAGGGCCGGGGGGGGGGGAGAGGGGTCGAGGACACTTGGTGGGGGGGCCATTACCTGACGGAGATTGCGTGTCACCCTCACGTCGTGCCAGTTGTTGTCGTTGAACTTGCCGTTGACGGGCTCCACCAGCGCCTCGAAGGCGCCCGAGCCCAGGTTGATGACCAGTGACACTGCCCCGTTCTTCAGGGCCAGGTTGACGTAGTCGGCCGACTTGCCCGTGTGCAGGATCAGCCCGTTGCGCTGGAGCGTCTTGAAGGAGAGCGTGATCTCGTCGCTGCTGCTCTGGATGGGGTTGTGCGAGAGGTCGTAGCAGAAGAACTCGGTCCCTTTGAAAGTGGCGACAGATTCCTCTTTGCCTGCGGAGGAGGAGGGAAAGTGCGACAATTAGAGCCAGCGTCAACTTTTTAATGTTTTTAATTTATTCGTTCCTGGGGATGTGGGCGTCGCCGGCATTTATTGCCCACACCCAATCATAGAAACATAGAAAATAGGTGCAGGAGCAGGCCATTCGGCCCCTCGAGCCTGCACCGCCATTCAATATGATCATGGCTGATCATTCACCTCAGTACCCCATTCCTGCTTTCTCTCCATACCCTTTGATCCCTTGAGCCGTAAGGGCCACATCTAACTCCCTTTTGAATATATCTAACGAACTGGCCTCAACAACTTTCTGTGGTCGAGAATTCCACAGGTTCACAATTCTCTGAGTGAAGAAGTTTCTCCTCATCTCGGTCCTAAATGGCTTACCCCTTATCCTTAGACTGTGAGACCCCTGGTTCTGGACTTCCCCAACATCGGGAGCATTCTTCCTGCATCTAACCTGTCCAGTCCCGTCAGAATTTTATATATTTCTATGCGATCCCCTCTCGTTCTTCTAAAGTCATGTCTCTGGATCATTAGTCCAGGGCTCTGGATTACTGGTCCAGTAACGTTACCACAATGCAATGATTTCCTATAGCACCTAAAACATCTCAAACTGCTTCACAGGAGCGTTATCGAACAAAATTGAAACCGAGCCACATAAGGAGGTATTAGGACAGGTGACCAAAAGCTTGGTCAAAGAGGTAGGCTTGAAGGAGCAGAGGTTTAGAGAGGGAATTCCAGAGCTCAGGGACTAGGCATCTCTGACACTGCAGCACTCCCTCAGCACCAGCACTAGAGTGTTAGCCTAAATTCTCAAGTCCCTGGAGTGGGACTTGAACCCACAACCTTCTGGCTTGAGAAGCAAGCATGCTACCCACTGAGCCACAGCTGCAGGCTGCGATGACCTGAAGCGCTGTACCGCCAAAGAAGCACGGCTGGTTGAGTTCTTTGTCTCAACTCTTGGGTGAAACGCGCCTCTCGATATGTCTTTCCTGTTTATACTCTCTGAAGCCTCGTCTCCCCTGTCCTTATCCTCGCACAGTTGGAGTCAGATAGGCCATTCCTGCCCTTCAGAAGTTTGTAGCTGTCTGTTATTTATGTCCACGCTGTTCAAGTAGCTTCAGCTATTGCACCATGGAATGAATCCTCAATTCTAACACCAGTCTGAGGAGACTTTTCGGGCTCAAGTAACTTCTTCCAAATCACGATTTTTTTACACTAGCTCCTCTCAGAGACAGAGAAGGAAGAACGTTATCGATTCTGTCACACTCTCCGTGTAGCTCATGCCTCACTGTAACCCCCGTCCTCTAATACCTCCCTCACTAAGATTCTCTCGAATACACCGTTTCACGGTGACATTCTCGCTCCACTGCGTCACTCACTGTCACCCTCCCTCTCACACACCGCTCACTGTCGCGGGCTCGACCACACAAACCCCTCGCCATAACGTTCGTTAAACGGAGGTCCCCGTTATTGTGTATGCAAGCACTCTCTTAATGACTCCGCGAGGCAGGGGTATGGCACTTGAACTGTACAGACTGTAGTCCTTTATTTGCAGCTCCTAGAGTGAGGACATCATGAGGTGAGCTCCCTTTTATACTGGGTTACCTGCAGTGTGCGGACAACCCTTAGGTCTCCAGCAGCAGCACCCTCTGGTGTACAGGTAAGGTATATATAAGGTGTAGGTACATTCAGGTCTAGTGTTACAGTACATCATTAACATGAACACACAACACCCGTCTGCCCTCCCAGGTGGACGTGAAAGATCCCACAGCCACTATTTCGAACAAGAGCAGGGGGAGTTCCCCCCGGTGTCCCGGGGCCAATATTTATCCCTCAATCAGCATCACCAAAAAAAAAAACAAGTGATCTGGGTCATTAGCATGTTGCTCTTTGTGAGAGCTTGCTGTGCGCAAATTGGCTGCCGCGTTTCCTACATTACAACAGTGACCACACTCCAAAAGGTACCCCTCACCATAACATTCCCTGTGTAACACAGCATCCACTGCAGAACTGAGGAAAAGAAAGGCTTGCATTTATATAGCATTGCTCATCACCTCAGGATGTCCCAAAGTGCTTTACAGCCAAGGAAGCACTTTTTGTTCTGGGGTGTGGTCACTGTTGTAATGTGGGAAACGCAGCAGCCAATTAACGCACAGCAAGCTCCCACAAACAGCAATGTCATAATGACCAGATCTTCTGTTTTAGTGATGTTGGTTGAGGGATACATATTGGCCAGAACACTGGGGAGAAATCCCCCTGCTCTTCTTCAAAATAGAAGCCTTGGGATCTTTTACGTTCACCTGAGAGGGCAGACAGGGACCTCGGTTTAATGTCTCATCTGAAAGGTGGCATCTCCGACAGTGCGGCGCTCCCTCAGTATTGCCCCTCCGACAGTGCGGCGCTCACTCAGCACTGCCCCTCCGGCAGTGCAGCACTCCCTCAGTACTGCCCCTCCGACAGTGTGGCACTCCCTCAGTACTGCACCTCGGACAGTGCAGCACTCCCTCAGTACTGCTCCTCCAACAGTGTGGCACTCCCTCAGTACTGCACCTCGGACAGTGCAGCGCTCCCTCAGTACTGTTTACATTGTACATTAATGATTTAGACGAGGGGATTAAATGCAGTATCTCCAAATTTGCGGATGACACTAAGTTGGGTGGCAGTGTGAGCTGCGAGGAGGATACTATTAGGCTGCAGAGTGACTTGGATAGGTTAGGTGAGTGGGCAAATGCATGGCAGATGAAGTATAATGTGGATAAATGTGAGGTTATCCACTTTGGTGGTAAAAACAGAGAGACAGACTATTATCTGAATGGTGACAGATTAGGAAAAGGGAAGGTGCAACGAGACCTGGGTGTCATGGTACATCAGTCATTGAAGGTTAGCATGCAGGTACAGCAAATTGCATGTTGGCCTTCATAGCGAGGGGATTTGAGTACAGGGGCAGAGAGGTGTTGCTACAGTTGTACAGGGCCTTGGTGAGGCCTCACCTGCAATATTGTGTACAGTTTTGGTCTCCTAACTTGAGGAAGGACATTCTTGCTATTGAGGGAGTGCAGCGAAGATTCACCAGACTGATTCCCAGGATGGCGGGACTGACCTATCAAGAAAGACTGGATCAACTGGGCTTGTATTCACTGGAGTTCAGAAGAATGAGAGGGGACCTCATAGAAACGTTTAAAATTCTGACGGGTTTGGACAGGTTGGATGCAGGAAGAATGTTCCCGATGTTGGGGAAGTCCAGAACCAGGGGTCACAGTCTAAGGATAAGGGGGAAGCCATTTAGGACCGAGATGAGGAGAAACTTCTTCACCCAGGGAATTGTGAACCTGTGGAATTCTCTACCACAGAAAGTTGTTGAGGCCAATTCACTAAATATATTCAAAAGGGAGTTAGATGAAGTCCTTACTACTCAGGGGATCAAGGGGTATGGCGCAAAAGCAGGAAGGGGGTACTGAAGTTTCATGTTCAGCCATGAACACATTGAATAGCGGTGCAGGCTAGAAGGGCCGAATGGCCTACTCCTGCACCTATTTTCTATGTTTCTACTGCCCCTCCAACAGTGCGGCGCTCCCTCAGTACTGCCCCTCCAACAGTGCGGCGCTCCCTCAGTACTGCCCCTCCGACAGTGCGGCGCTCCCTCAGTACTGCCCCTCCGACAGTGCGGCGCTCCCTCAGTACTGCCCCTCCGACAGTGCGGCGCTCCCTCAGTACTGCCCCTCCGAAAGTGCGGCGCTCCCTCAGTACTGCCCCTCCGACAGTGCGGCGCTCCCTCAGTACTGCCCCTCCGACAGTGCGGCACTCCCTCAGCACTGCCCCTCCGACAGTGCGGCGCTCCCTCAGCACTGCCCCTCCGACAGTGCGGCGCTCCCTCAGTACTGCCCCTCCGACAGTGCGGCGCTCCCTCAGTACTGCCCCTCCGACAGTGCGGCGCTCCCTCAGTACCGACCCTCCGACAGTGCGGCGCTCCCTCAGTACTGCCCCTCCGACAGTGCGGCATTCCTTCAGCACTGCATTGGGAATGTCGGCCTGGATTATGTGCTCAATTCCTCGGAGTAGGACTCAAACCCACAACCTTCTGACTCGGAGGCGAGGGTAGTGCCCACTGAGCCAGGGCTGACACATGACTTTTCAAATCTCTTACCACAGCGCTGTCTATAACCTCCCCTGCCCAAGACGAGAACTCATTTGCTCAGTCCTGTAATGTATTTGCTTCAAGGGTTCTTTGCTTAAGAACTCATAGCAACACATTGCTATTAAGAACGAGTTGGTTCATTAACAAAGGTTTAACAATCACACTACACATTACCGGTTCATCCACCAGGCTCACAGCCACTTGCCTCATCGCAGATGACCTAGACCCAACTGGCCGGGGTTTTATTGAGTCTTGTGAACATCACGTGACTGGCTAAGCCACTCCCATCTCAACAGCTCAACAAACCTGTGAGCATACTCACCGGTGCGTACATTACAGCAAGTGATCTGTTCATTCATCATCATAGGCAATCCCTCAGAATTGAGGAAGACTTGCTTCCACTCTAAAAATTAGTCCTTAGGTGGCTGAACAGGAACCACAGTCCCTGTCACAGGTGGGACAGACAGTCGTTGAGGGAAGGGGTGGGTGGGACTGGTTTGCCGCACGCTCCTTCCGCTGCCTGCGCTTGATTTCTGCACGCTCTCGGCGACGAGACTCGAGGTGCTCAGCGCCATTATCACGCTGCTATGTGTGGGAGCTTGCTGTGCGCAAATTGCCGGCTGCGCTTCCCAGATTACGAATCAAAAGGTGCTTCATTGGCTGAAGCGAACCCGAACCCGAAGCCGAACCCAACTGGCTGGGGTTTTATTGAGCATCACATGACCGGCTGAGCCACTCGCAACGCGACAGCTCCACAATCCCCGTGAGCATGCGCGCAGGTGCGTACAGTACAAGTGCCATCCTCTGTGGCACACGGCCCCTCCCTGTCAGTAACAGGCTGGGTGCACCGTTGCTGAAAGCAGCAGCGACCATTTCCCATACCTCGGGAGCCTCTTATCAACAAGAGCAGACATCGACGACGAGATCCAACACCGCCTCCAGTGTGCCAGCACAGCCTTCGGCCGCCTGAGGAAAAGAGTGTTCGAAGACCAGGTCCTCAAATCTGCCACCAAGCTCATGGTCTACAGGGCTGTAGTGATACCCACCCTCCTGTATGGCTCAGAGACATGGAACATGTACAGCAGACACCTCAAGTCACTGGAGAAATACCACCAACGCTGGCTCCGCAAGATCCTGCAAATCCCCTGGGAGGACAGACGCACCAACGTTAGCGTCCTCGACCAGGCCAACATCCCCAGCATCGAAGCACTGACCACACTCGAACAGCTCCGCTGGGCGGGCCACATTGTCCGCATGCCCCAGACACGAGACTCCCAAAGCAAGCGCTCTACTCGGAACTCCTTCACAGCAAGCGAGCCAAAGGTGGGCAGAGAAAACGTGACAAGGGACCACCCTGAAAGCCTCCCTGATAAAGTGCAACATCCCCCACCGACACCTGGGAGTCCCTGGGCCAAAGACCAGTCCGCCCTAAGTGGAGGGAGTGCATCCGGGAGGGCGCTGAGCACCTCGAGTCGCGTCGCCAAGAGCGTGCAGAAACCAAGCGCAGGCAGCGGAAGGAGCGTGTGGCAAACCAGTCCCACCCTCCCCTTCCCTCAACCACTGTCTGTCCCACCTGTGACAGGGACTGTGGTTCTCGTATTGGACTGTTCAGCCACCTAAGGACCCATGTTAAGAGTGGGAGCAAGTCTTCCTCGATTCCGAGGGACTGCCTATGATGATGATGATGAGGGTATCAGCCTGTCAAAGGACCGTAACTCCGCGGGGTGATGGACGGTTGCTTTGTGCGGCTGACGAACACCCAGCACTTATGAGTACGCGTCCCACCCCCACCCCAACCTCGACAGCGGTGTGCCATCTCTCGAAGCATACCCCCGCGCTTGAATTAATTCCCCAGCTTCAGGAGCGGCTTAACAACCGTTAAATGATCATTCCCGCACAGCATTAACACTTCTTTGATAATCAGAGATCATCTTATGAAAGATGGCAGATTAAGTCTATATTTAGAATTCCTCAGGCGCCGCAATTAAGACTGATTAAACGTTCTGCAATCATCACCTGGGTCGAAAGCAGAGGCTCGATTATTCCTCAATGCAAATTTTGGTCGGGAGAATAGGGAGGTCACTTATTACCGGGAGGGAGCGAGTCTCGGTGGGACGGAGGAACAAAGGGATCTCGGAGTACAGATACACCAATCACTAAAAGTTGCGACACAGGTTAGCAAGGTCACAGAAAAAGCAAACCAAGAACTAGGGTTTATTTCGAGAGGGATAGAATCGAAACGTACAGAAGCTATGCTAAACCTGTATCGAACCTTGGTTAGACCGCACTTGGAGCACTGCGTACAGTTCTGGTCGCCGTATTATAAAAAGGATATCGAGAGGGTTCAGAGAAGGTTTTTACAAGGATGATACCAGAAATGCGAGGGGATACCTATCTGGAAAGGATGAACAGGCTGGGTCTCTTTTCTCTTGAAAAAAGAAGGCTGAAGTAATTTATTTGCTTCATGGGTTCTTTGCTTAAAAATTCACAGCAACACGTTGCTATTAAGAACTCGTCGGTTTATTAGCAAAAGGTTTAACAATCACACGACACATTACCGGTTCATCCACCAGGCTCACAACTGCATACCTCATCCCCCGAACCCAACTGGCCGGGGTTTTATTGAGTCTTGTGAACATCACGTGACTGGCTAAGCCACTCCCAGTTCAACAGCTCGACCAACCTGTGAGCCAGACTCACCGGTGCGTACATTACAGTTGAGGGGTCACCTAATAGAGGTCTTTAAAATTATGAAAGGTTTGGATAGAGTGGATACAGAGAGAATGTTCCCACTTGTGGGGAAGAGCATAACTGGAGGCCATCAATATAAGGTCGTCACCCAGAAATCCAATGGGGAATTCAGGAGAAACTTCTTTACCCAGAGAGGGGTGAGAATGTGGAACTCGCTGCCACAGGGAGGGGTTGAGGCGAATAGTATCGATGCATTTAAGGGGAGGCTGGACAAACATATGAGGGAGAAGGGAATAGAGGGTTATGCTGATAGAGTTAGATGAGGAAAGACGGGAGGAGGCTCGAGTGGAGCATAAATGCCGGCACGGACTGGTGGGGCCCAATGGCCTGTTTCTGGGCCGTATGTCCGGTGTAAATCTCATATCCACAGACAATGTCGGCACCCATGTGGTGAATGCTTAGGGGCTCACGGTTACAGGGAGTGGAGATGAGACACCAAAGCACCCCATTCATTTGCAATTGATCGATTTTGTCAGTCGAGGAACTGATTATACTCTGTAACCTTGGAGAGTCTTTCGAGTCCTTTTCTCTGCTTTGCTCCTTTGGTATGTTATTCGCTTCCATCAGTCTTTGTCTGTTAATTGTCGCATTGTTAGCCGTGGCTCGGTGGGCATCATTCTCGGCTCAGAAGGTCATGGGTTCAAGTCCCTACTCCATCAGGCATGAGCGCAAAAATCTAGGCTGACATTCCAGTGCAGGACAGAGGGAGCGCCGCACTGTCAGAGGGGCAGGACAGAGGGAGCGCCGCACTGTCGGAGGGGCAGTACTGAGGGAGCGCCGCACTGTCGGAGGGGCAGTACTGAGGGAGCGCCGCACTGTCGGAGGGGCAGTACTGAGGGAGCCCCGCACTGTCGGAGGGGCAGTACTGAGGGAGCGCCGCACTGTCGGAGGGGCAGTACTGAGGGAGCCCCGCACTGTCGGAGGGGCAGTACAGAGAGAGCGCCGCACTGTCGGAGGGGCAGTACTGAGGGAGCGCCGCACTGTCGGAGGGGCAGTACTGAGGGAGCGCCGCACTGTCGGAGGGGCAGTACTGAGGGAGCGCCGCACTGTCAGAGGGGCAGGACAGAGGGAGCGCCGCACTGTCGGAGGGGCAGGACAGAGGGAGCGCCGCACTGTCGGAGGGGCAGTACTGAGGGAGCGCCGTACTGTCGGAGGGGCAGTACTGAGGGAGCCCCGCACTGTTGGAGGGGCAGTACTGAGGGAGCACCGTACTGTGGGAGGGGCAGTACTGAGGGAGCCCCGCACTGTTGGAGGGATGGTACTGAGGGACACCGCACTGTCGGAGGGACAGTACTGAGGGAGCGCCGCACTGTCGGAGGGAGCCCCGCACTGTCGGAGGGGCAGTACTGAGGGAGCGTCGCACTGTCGGAGGGGCAGTACTGAGGGAGTGCTGCACTGTCGGAGGGGCAGTACTGAGGGAGCACCTCACTGTCAGAGGGGCAGTACTGAGGGAGTGCTGCACTGTCAGAGTGGCAGTACTGAGGGAGCACCTCACTGTCAGAGGGGCAGTACTGAGGGAGCCCCGCACTGTCGGAGGGGCAGTACTGAGGGAGCCCCGCACTGTCGGAGGGGCAGTACTGAGGGAGTGCCGCACTGTCGGAGGGGCAGTACTGAGGGAGCGTCGCACTGTCGGAGGTGCAGCACTGAGGGAGCACCTCACTGTCGGAGGGGCAGTACTGAGGGAGCACCTCACTGTCGGAGGGGCAGTACTGAGGGAGTGCCGCACTGTCAGAGGGACAGTACTGAGGGAGCACCTCACTGTCAGAGGGGCAGTACTGAGGGAGTGCTGCACTGTTAGATGGGCAGTACTGAGGGAGCACCTCACTGTCGGAGGGGCAGTACTGAAGGAGTGCCGCACTGTCGGAGGTGCAGTACTGAGGGAGCGCCGCACTGTCGGAGGTGCAGTACTGAGGGAGCGCCGCACTGTCGGAGGGGCAGTACTGAGGGAGCGCCGCACTGTCAGAGTGGCAGTACTGAGGGAGTGCCTCACTGTCAGAGTGGCAGTACTGAGGGAGTGCCTCACTGTCAGAGGGGCAGTACTGAGGGAGTGCCGCACTGTCGGAGGGGTAGTACTGAGGGAGTGCCTCACTGTCGGAGGGGTAGTACTGAGGGAGTGCCGCACTGTCGGAGGGGTAGTACTGAGAGAGTGCCTCACTGTCGGAGGGGTAGTACTGAGGGAGCGCCGCACTGTCGGAGGGGTAGTACTGAGGGAGTGCCGCACTGTCGGAGGTGTGTCTTTCAGATAAGACGTTAAACCGAGGCCTCCTCTCCTCTCTCAGTTGGACATAAAAGATCCCATGGCCACTATTGGAAGAAGAGGAGGGGGAGTTCTCCCCGGTGTCCTGGGACAATATTTAACCCTCAATCAACATAAAAAACAGATGATCTGGATCATTATCACGTTACTGTTTGTGGGAGCTTGCTGTGCGCAAATTGACTGCCGCGTTTCCCACGTTACACCAGTGACCACACTCCAAACAAAAGTAGTCCATTGGCTGTGAGGCGCCTTGGGACATCCTGAGGTGGTGAAAAGCCGCTATATAAATGCAAGTCTTTCTTTTCATTTCCACACTGCCGCCCTCTGTCCCATCAAAGTTGGGATGGCGTGCGGCTCGTCTAGACGTTTTATTTCCTTCACGGCGCTTTCAGCAGTGTTGCCTCGCCTTTCCTCGTGTGCCCCTCCGTGCATCGCGTGATGCGGGAGATTCTGAAACAGCTGGAAATATGAAACAGAAGGCGTTTTCGTTTCCCAAGCCAATGAACTTTTATCGCCCAGCGTTTATTCACGCCGCTCGGAAGTTAAATATCTTGATTCGAGCACGTGAAAAATTGCCGAAAATCAATTGAACACTTAGCGGAGTGGGCGGTCACAGTCCCAAGATCTCCGCCTGGACGGAATTCCCGGGAATATGATATCCTTCCCGCGCCCAACACTCCGCCGCCGCCATTCTCCGCCTCTCCTCGCGATCCACAGCCGATTTCCCCGTGCCGGTTCTGCACATAAACGTGACGTCAGAGCGAGGGCAAAGGAAACTGGGGGATGTGCATTCCATCGGTTTCCAAACGGCAATCCGCAAGGGCTTCCAAAGAGTCATTGAGGTCATCGGACTGGGGCCCAGGGGCAGCACGTGCCCAGCCCACACTGTGTGATATGTGCGCGCACTAGGTCCGTGCAGCAGAGCTGGTCTCCAGTCGTCCTGGTTAACCCTTGCCACTGGACCAAGACCTCGCTCTGTCAAGCCCGTGTGGTGGCTGGTGTGCAACGGCCAATCCCACGTTAAAAAAACCCACCCACAGGCATCTTCCACCCTTCAGGATGTAGTTCGGGATCCGGAATATTAGGTCCTTCATTGAAACACCTGGGAACTCATCGCTTTTTGGCGTGGAAGCAAGTCATCCTCGCTTCGAGGGACTGCCTATGATAAGGTCATCGGACTGACCACTTCCCCTTGTTACTCAATGATGCAATGTATTTGTTTCATGGGTTCTTTGCGTAAGAATTCATAGCAACACGTTGCTATTAAGAACTAGTTGGTTTATTAGCAAAAGGTTTAACAATCGCACGTCACATTACCGGTTCATCCACCGGGCTCACAACTGCATACCTCATCGTGGATCCCCCGAACCCAACTGGCCGGGGTTTTATTGAGTCTTGTGAGCATCACGTGACTGGCTAAGCCACTCCCATCTCAACAGCTCAGCCAACCTGTGAGCCATACTCACTGCAAACAGCATTCCCATCGCCGAATCCCCCACCATCAACATCCTGGGAGGTCACCATTGACCAGAAACTTAACTGGACCAGGCACATAAATACTGTGGCCACAAGAGCAGGTGGGTATTCTACGATGAGTGTCTCACCTCCTGACTCTCCAAAGCCTTTCCACCATCTACAAGGCACAAGTCAGGAGTGTGATGGAACACTCCCCACTTGCCTGGATGAGTTGCAGCTCCAACAACACTCGAGAAGCTCGACACCATCCGGGACAAAGCAGCCCGCTCGATGGGCCACGCTACCCACCACCTTCAACACTCACTCCCTCCACCACCGGCGCCCCCTGGCTGCAGTGTGCACCGTCTACAAGACGCACTGCAGCAACTCGCCAAGGCTTCTTCGGCAGCACCTCCCAAACCCGCGACCTCTACCCGCCTAGAAGGACAAGGGCAGCAGGCTCACGGGAACACCACCACCTCCACGTCCCCCTCCCAGTGACACACACACACCATCCCGACTTGGGAATATATCGGCCGTTCCTTCATCGTCGCTGGGTCACAATCCTGGAACTCCCTCCCTAACAGCACTGTGGGAGCACCTTCACCACACGGACTGCAGTGGTTCAAGAAGGCGGCTCACCACCACCTTCTCAAGGGGCGATTAGGGACGGGCGATAAACGCTGGGCCTTGCCAGCGACGCCCACATCCCAGGAACGAATTAAAAAACAACTTCTGTCAGAGGGTGGGAATAACACGCCTGAGCATTCAGACCATGCGTGTTATCGAAAGGTGCTCCCGAATAACTGAGGTCAGTGGGGTTCAAGGGGAACCTCTCCAGCAACAGATGATCTAGTCATTATCTCATTGCTGTTTGTGGGAGCTTGCTGTGCGCAAATTGGCTGCCGCGGTTCCCACATTACAACAGCGACTACACTCCAAAAAGTACGTCAACAGCAGCAACAAATTGCACTTATATCGCGCCTTTAACATAGTTGTTAAAAAAGAGTTTGACACCCGAGCCACATAAGGAGGTATTAGGGACAAGTGACCAGAAGCTTGGTCAAAGAGGTCGATTTTAACATAAGAACATAAGAAATAGGAGCAGAAGTCGGCCATACGGCCCCTCGAGCCCGCTCCGCCATTTAATACAATGATGGCGGATCCGATCATGGACTCAGCTCCACTTCCCTACCCGTATCCCATAACCCCTTTATCCCCTTATCGGTGAAGAAACTGTCTATCTCTGTCTTAAATTTATTCAATGTTCCAGCTTCCACAACTCTGTGGGGCAGAGAATTCCACAGATTTACAACCCTCAGAGAGAAGAAATTTCTCCTCATCTCAGTTTTAAATGAGCGGCCCCTTATTCTAAGATCATGCCCCCTAGTTCTAGTCTCCCCCATCAGTGGAAACATCCTCTCTACATCCACCTTGTCAAGCCCCCTCATAATCTTATATGTTTCGATAAGATCTTCTGATCTGGAGCATCTTAAAGGAGGAGAGAGAGGCGGAGAGGTTTAGGGAGGGAGTTCCAGAGCTTGGGGCCCAGGCAACAGAAGGCACGGCCACCGATGGTGGAGCGATTATAATCAGGGATGCTCAGGGGGGCAGAATTAGAGGAGCACAGACATCTCGGGGGGGTTGTGGGGCTGGAGGAGATTACAGAGATAGGGAGGGGCGAGGGCCATGGAGGGATTTGAACACAAGGATGATAATTTTAAAATCGAGGTGTTGCCGGACTGGGAGCCATTGTCGGTCAGTGAGCACAGGGAGTGATGGGTGAGCAGGACTCGGTGCGAGTTAGGACATGGGACAGCGAGCACAGGGAGTGATGGGTGAGCGGGACTTGGTGCGAGTTAGGACATGGGACAGCGAGCACAGGGGGTGATGGGTGAACGGGACTCGGTGCGAGTTAGGACATGGGACAGCGAGCACAGGGAGTGATGGGTGAGCGGGACTCAGTGCGAGTTAGGACATGGGACAGCGAGCACAGGGGGTGATGGGTGAGCGGGACTGGGTGCGAGTTAGGACACGGGGACAGCGAGCACAGGGGGTGATGGGTGAGCGGGCCTGGGTGCGAGTTAGGACACGGCGACAGCGAGCACAGGGGGTGATGGGTGAGCGGGACTGGATGCGAGTTAGGACACAGGGGCAGTGAGCACAGGGGGTGATGGGTGAGCGGGACTGGATGCGAGTTAGGACACAGGGGCAGTGAGCACAGGGGGTGATGGGTGAGTGGGACTCGGTGCGAGTTAGGACACGGCGACAGCGAGCACAGGGGGTGATGGGTGAGCGGGACTGGGTGCGAGTTAGGACACGGGGCAGCGAGCACAGGGGGTGATGGGTAAGCGGGACTCGGTGCGAGTTAGGACACAGGGGCAGCGAGCACAGGGGGTGATGGGTGAGTGGGACTCGGTGCGAGTTAGGACACGGGGGCAGCGAGCACAGGGGGTGATGGGTGAGCGGGACTCGGTGCGAGTTAGGACACGGGGCAGCCGAGTTTTGGATGAGCTCTAGTTTGCGTAGAGCGGAAGATGGGAGGCCAGTCAGGGGTGCGTCAAGTCTGGAGATAACACAGACACAGATGAGTTCTTCAGCAGCGGATGAGTTGAGGCGTTGGCGGGCGGGGGCACGGGGACGGGCGATGTTCCGGGAGGAGGAAACAGTGGCCATCGGCTCATTTCTGGGTCAAACGTCCCGACCACCATCGCCCTCTGGGAGATTGGTCGGCTGGGCAGGGTACCAGAGGGCACTGTCCCGTCCATTAGCAATCCTGGGGAGGCCAGCAAGTCCGAAAACTAAATGATTAAAGACTAGGGCGGCAAGTGAAAGTATTCAGATCGCGCGAGAGATGGCGGCGTTGGGTGACGGGCGAATGGAGGAATTAAGAAAGAACCTAAAATGGCGTGCGAGAGTGAGGGAGACACAAATTGACCCTAAGCTGCTGAGCTGAACTTTGACCTCAGCCACCAGCCCACAATCAATGGTAATTTAGCTCCGCGCTCCCAGGACGCCCGGGCTGTAATGAGGCAAGGTCCACGTGAGTGATTTTAATTGCCTGCTGCCACAGCAACCACTGCAGCGTTGCCCAGGCAACACTCCTCGTTAGCCGCCGTGGCAAAGCTTCAGAAATCAGATCCAATTAGCTGGGATTTTAATTACACACTGACAACGGTCCCCGAGCACTCTCAACCTCAGTGTGATGGCCTTGTTTACTTGGTCTGATCATCAGCGGGGCCTTCTCCCACAACCTACTTGAGCCCGACGCACCCCGCCTCTAGAGCAAGGCTGCTTATGTTACCGGGGCGCGGTTTTGAACATTGTGGATGAGCACAGAGAGCATGCTGTCGGAGGGGCGGTACTGAGGGAGCGCCGTACTGCGCTGTCGGAGGGGCAGTACTGAGGGAGCGCCGTACTGTCGGAGGGGCAGTACTGAGGGAGCGCCGCACTGTCGGAGGGGCAGTACTGAGGGAGCGCCGTACTGCGCTGTCGGAGGGGCAGTACTGAGGGAGCGCCGTACTGCGCTGTCGGAGGGGCAGTACTGAGGGAGCGCCGCACTGTCGGAGGGGCAGTACTGAGGGAGCGCCGCACTGTCGGAGGGGCAGTACTGAGGGAGCGCCGTACTGCGCTGTCGGAGGGGCAGTACTGAGGGAGCGCCGCACTGTCGGAGGGGCAGTACTGAGGGAGTGCCGTACTGTCGGAGGGGCAGTACTGCGGGAGCGCCGCACTGTCGGAGGGGCAGTACTGAGGGAGCGCCGCACTGTCGGAGGGGCGGTACTGAGGGAGCGCCGCACTGTCGGAGGGGCGGTACTGAGGGAGCGCCGCACTGTCGGAGGGGCAGTGCTGAGGGAGCGCCGCACTGTCGAAGGGGCAGTACTGAGGGAGCGCAGCACTGTCAGAGGGGCAGCACTGAGGGAGCGTCGCATTGTCAGAGGGGCAATACTGAGGGAGCGCCGTACTGTCGGAGGTGCCGTCTTTCAGATGAGACGTTAAACTGAGGCCTCTCAGGTGGACGTAAAAGATCCCAGGGCACTATTGGAAGAAGAGCAGGGGGAGTTCTCCCCGGTGTCCTGGGGCCAATATTTATCCCTCAATCAACATCACTGAAGCAGATGATCTGGGTCATTGTGACATTACTGTTTGTGGGAGCTTGCTGTGCGCAAATTGACTGCCACGTTTCCCACATTACAACAGTGACTACACTCCAAAAGTACTTCATTGGTTGTAAAGCGCTTTGGGACGTCCGGTGGTTGTGAAAGGCGCTATAGAAATGCAATCCTTTCTTTTCATTCTTTTTTCTCCCAGCCTCCGTACTTGCTTAAAAGCGGTTGCATCTCTTAACATTTTCCAGCTCTGATGAAGGGTCACCGACCTGAAACATTAACTCTGTTTCTCCCTCCACGGTTGCTGCCTGACCCGCTGAGATTTCGAGCATTTTCAGTTCATATTTCAGACTTCCAGCATCCCTCGTGTTTTGCCTTTGCAACCTTTTGATCGATTCCTCCCTGAGCAAAACTACAGTAGTTTCCTAACACAAGTTTTTAACGAGGCTTTCAACGTCAACAGTGCTGGATTCCTGGGATGGGGGGATTGTCCTATGAGGCGAGATTGAGCAGACTAGGTCGATATTCTCTAGAGTTTAGAAGACTGAGAGGTGATCTCATTGAAACAGACACAATTCTTACAGGGGCTTGACAGGGTAGATGCAGGGAGGGTGTTTCCCCCGGGCTGGGGACTGGTCACACAGTCTCAGGATAAGGGGGTCGGCCATTTAGGACTGAGATGAGGAGGAATTTCTTCACTCAGAGGGGGGTGAATCTTTGGAATTCTCTGCCCCAGAGGGCTGTGGAGGTTCAGTCGTTGAGTTATATTCAAGGCTGGGATCGGTAGATTTTTGGATATTAAGGGTATCGAGGGATCGGGCGGGAAAGTGGAGTTGAGGTCGAAGATCAGCCGTGATCTGATTGAATGGTGGAGCAGGCTCGAGGGGCCGAATGGCCGACTCCTGCTCCCATTTCTTACGTTCTTATGAAGCATTTCTCTGCTTGGTACTTAGGCATATTACCGACATAGATCAGGCTGGATAATCAGGCTAATATTATTTATTCATAAGCTCTCACAAACAGCAATAGTGATAATGGGCACATCATCTGTGTGTTAGTGATGTTGACTGAGGGACTCTGGGGAGAACGCCCCCCTGCTCTTCTTCGAAATAGTAGCTGTGGGATCTTTTACATCCACCTGAGAGGGCAGAGAGGTCTGACGTCTCATCCGAAATACAATGTATACTCCTTAGTTCTGTCTCCAAACTAAAATAGATCCCATACGTTGATTTTTCAATCTCCTCAGCCACACGCACATGGTGTTTACATATGTCTACAGCAGTAAGCAAATTCTCCACAACCCCCCTCCCCCTCACTCGCACTCTGACCTCTCCGTCCTTGGCCCCCTATACCATCATCATAGGCAGTCCCTCGGAATCGAGGAAGACTTGCTTCCACTCTTAACATGAGTCCTGAGGTGGCTGAACAGTCCAATACTAGAACCTCAGTCCCTGTCACAGGTGGGACAGACAGTGGTTGAGGGAAGGGGAGGGTGGGGCTGGTTTGCCGCACGCTCCTTCCGCTGCCTGCGCTTGGTCTCTGCACGCTCTCGGCGACGAGACTCGAGGTGCTCAGCGCCCTCCCGGATGCACTCCCTCCACTTAGGGCGGACTGGTCTTTGGCCAGGGACTCTCAGGTGTCGGTGGGGGATGTTGCACTTTATCAGGGAGGCTTTGAGGGTGGTCCCCTGTAACGTTTCCTCTGCCCACCTTTGGCTCGCTTGCCGTGAAGGAGTTCCGAGTAGAGCGCTTGCTTTGGGAGTCTCGTGTCGGGGGGGCATGCGGACAATGTGGCCCTGCCCAGCGGAGCTGGTCGAGTGTGGTCAGTGCTTCGCTGCTGGGGATGTTGGCCTGGGTCGAGGACGCTGACGTTGGTGCGTCTGTCCTCCCAGGGGATTTGTAGGATCTTGCGGCGACATCGTTGGTGGTATTTCTCCAGCGACTTGAGGTGTCTGCTGTACATGGTCCACGTCTCTGAGCCACACAGGAGGGCAGCCTCCGACACTGTTCCAACGAAGCTCAACGCAAGCTCGAGGAACAGCACCTCATCTTTCATTCAGGCACTTTACAGCCTTCTGGACTCAACATCGAGTTCAACAATTTCAGATCGTCAATTCTGCTACTTTTTTTTAAAGAGAGCAGCTGTTGACACCTCCTCCAGATACATCTTCTGTTTCTTAAATTGTCCCATTGCTATCTCCTCTTGCCCCGTACCACCATCCCCTTTTGTCTCTCTAATCTCTCCTGCCTTCCACCCTATCGCCGAGCCTCCCTTTTGTTCTTTCTTCCCCTCCCCCCCTTTCCCCGCCTCTGCACTTGCTTACGAATCTGTAATCCATCTCTAGACTTTTTCCAGTTCTGACGAAGGGTCATCGACCTGAAACGTTAACTCTGTTTCTCTCTCCACAGATGCTGCCTGACCCGCCGCGCGTTACCAGCATTTTTCTGTTTCTATTTCAGATTCCAGCGCCCGCAGTATGTTGCCTGTGTCATACTTACAGTTTCAGGTGAAACAGCGATTTACTTGTACCCCACTCAATGTAGTCTACTGTATTCGCTGCTCACGATGTGGTCTCCTCGACATTGGGGAGACCAAGCACAGAGTGTGATACTCTACAGTATAAATGCACACGAGGCCCATGCTTGAGAGAAGGTCAGTCTGTGACCTGTCCTTTATTCCACAGCACTCAAGTGATGGAAGTGGGTGGAGCTTCCCCTTTTATATCTGAAGGTCCAGGTTAGGAGTGTCTCCCACAAGTTCACCACCTAGTGGTCAGTGTTCTCACGGTGTACAACTTAGGTCAGATTATACATAGGTTACAATGCTGGTTGAATACATGACATCACCTCCCCCCCAAAGTATTATTGGGATCACAGGTTGAGTCTCTCTGGTGGTTTATGCTCTCTTATAGAGCGCCTGAGATGGGGCTCCGGTTGTTGGGCGCTGGCCTGAGTGTCTGCTGTTTGCAGTGCCTCAGGCCTGTCCGGACTGCCCACAGTGACTGGGCTCACCTCCCTTTGGTTCCGGTGCTCGGTCACCTGTGGTGGAGTGAACTCTATATCGTGTTCTTCCTCTGCTTCTTCTATGGGGTTGCTGAACCTCCTTTTTGTTTGATCCACATGTTTGCGGCAGATTTGTCCATCGGTAAGTTTAACTACCAGAATCCTATTTCCCTCTTTGGCAATCACAGTGCCTGCGAGCCATTTGGGCCCTGCAGCGTAGTTGAGGACAAAAACAGGGTCATTTACATCAATACATCGCGCCCTCGCATTCCTGTCATGGTAGTGATATTGTGACTGGCGCCTGCTCTCAACAATTTCTTTCATGGTGGGGTGTATAAGGGATAATCGGGTTTTGAGCGTCCTTTTCATTAGTAGCTCTGCGGGTGGAACCCCTGTGAGCGAGTGTGGTCGGGATCTATTGGCCAACAGGAGGCGTGATAAGTGGGTTTGTAGAGAACCCCCTTGGAATCTGAGCATCCCCTGTTTGATTATCTGCACTGCTCGTTCTGCCTGGCCGTTTGAGGCTGGCTTGAACGGTGCCGTTCTGACATGGTTAATTCCATTGCCTGCCATGAAGTCCTGGAATTCAGTGCTTGTGAAGTACGGACCATTGTCGCTAATCAAGATGTCCGGTAGACCGTGGGCGGCGAACATTGCCCGTAGACTTTCTACCGTGGCAGGGGATGTGCTTGAATTTAAAATGTCACACTCGATCCATTTGGAGTAGGCGTCTACTACAACCAAAGACATTTTTCCCATGAAAGGACCTGCGTAGTCCACATGGATGCGTGACCAAGGCTTGGCGGGCCATGGCCAGGGGCTAAGGGGGGCTTCCCTGGGCGCATGGCCCAGCTGGGCACACGTGTTGCACCTGCAAACACAAAGTTCCAGATCTGCGTCTATCCCTGGCCACCAAACGTGTGACCTGGCAATTGCCTTCATCGTGACAATGCCCGGGTGCCCATTGTGGAGTTCTCTGATGAACACCTCTCTGCCCATCTGGGGTATGACTACGCGGTTTCCCCACAGTAGGCAATCGGCCTGAATCGAGAGTTCATCCTTGCGCCTGTGAAATGGTTTAAATTTCTCAGGGCATGCCCTGTACGTGGCTGCCCAGTCCCCATTCAGGACACATTTCTTGACTAGAGACAATAGCAGGTCTCTATTTGTCCAGACTTTAATCTGATGGGCTGTCATGGGTGAGCCTTCGCTTCCGAAAGCTTCAATAGCCATGACCATCTCAGCACCATGCTCGGTAGCCCCCTCAGTGGTGGCTAGTGGGAGCCTGCTGAGTGCATCGGCGCAGTTTTCGGTGCCCGGTCTGTGTCGAATTGTGTAGTCATAGGCGGCTAATGTGAGTGCCCACCTCTGTGTGCGGGCCGATGCGTTTGCATTGATGGCCTTGTTGTCGGCCAAAAGGGGTTTGTGATCTGTCTCCAGCTCAAATTTCCTGCCAAACAGGTACTGGTGCATTTTCTTTACCTCATATACACATGCGAGCGCCTCCTTTTCTACCATCCCGTAGCCCCTTTCTGCCTGGGACAAACTCCTGGAGGCATAAGCTACCGGCTGTAACTGACCCTTGGCATTGACATGCTGCAACACACACCCGACACCATAGGACGATGCATCGCACGTTAACACAAGTTTCTTACATGGGTCACATAGCGTTAACAGATTGTTGGAACATAACAAATTGCGTGCTCTATTAAAAGCCCTTTCCTGGCTGTCCCCCCAGACCCATTCGCGACCTTTGCGTAGGAGCACGTGTAGCGGCTCTAGCAGCGTGCTCAATTTGGGAAGAAAGTTACCAAAACAGTTCAGGAGCCCCAGGAATGAATGCAGCTCCATCGTGTTACGCGGTCTGGGTGCTCTCTGGATCGCTTCCGTCTTGGATGCAGTAGGGCTGATCCCGTTTGCTGCTACCCTCATCCCCAGGAATTCTACCTCTGGAGCTAGGAAGACGCACTTCGCCTTTTTCAGTCGCAGACCTACCCGGTCCAGTCTGCGTAGCACCTCCTCCAGGTTGTGGAGGTATTCTTCAGTATCGTAACCCGTGATGAGGATGTCGTCTTGAAAAACCACCGTCCCTGGAATCGACTTGAGGAGACTTTCCATGTTTCGCTGAAAGATCGCGGCGGCCGAGCGAATCCCGAACGGACATCTGTTGTACTCAAACAACCCCTTGTGTGTCGTGATGGTGGTCAGCTTCTTCGACTCACTCGCCAGCTCCTGGGTCATGTAAGCTGAGGTCAGGTCCAATTTTGAAAAAAGTTTGCCACCGGATAGCGTCGCAAAGAGGTCCTCTGCTCTCGGTAGTGGGTACTGGTCTTGGAGTGACACCCGATTGATGGTGGCCTTGTAATCGCCACATATCCTGACCGACCCATCCGCCTTGAGCACCGGCACAATCGGGCTCGTCCAGTCACTGAATTCGACTGGCGAGATGATGCCTTCCCTCAGCAGGCGGTCCAATTCGCCTTCTATCTTTGCCCGCATCACGTACGGCACCGCTCTGTCCTTGTGGTGTACTGGTCTGGCGTCCAGGTTTATGTGAATCACTTGGTCCCCATGAAAGTGCCGATGCCGGGTTGAAATAATGAGTCAAATTTGTCCAGGATCTGTGAGCATGATACTCGCTCCACAGAGGAAATTGCATTGACATCGCCCCATTTCCAGTTCACGACAGCAAGCCAACTCCTCCCCAGTAGTGCGGGACCATCCCCCGGGACAACCCAGAGTGGCAACTTGTTCTCCGAATCTTTGTGGGTCACAACTACCGTGGCGCTGCCTAGCACCGGAATGATCTGCTTTGTGTATGTCCGTAGCTGTGCGTCAATCGCCGATAATTTTGGCCTCCTGGCCTTGGACGGCCACAACTTTTCGAACTGTTTGATACCCACCAGGGACTGGCTGGCCCCCGTGTCTATCTCCATTGATACTGGGATGCCATTGAGGAGCACTTTCATCATTATTGGTGGCGTCCTGGTGTATGAACTGTATACGTGCTCCACATGAACTCGCTGAACTTCAGCTTCCAGCGATTTCCCCCAGTGTCCATTTCTGCAATTTCTGCAGGTATTTTGCTCATCTCTGCAAACTCCGGCTGAGTGTGTGCCTCTATGCCTCCAACACGAGCTGCTGTTTGAAACAAAAGGTCCCATGCCAGTCGATCGTCCCTGACTGCCCCTGTTATTGTCCTTGAGTGCGCCATTAACAGGCGTTGATGGCCCCATTACTGGCCGCATTGACCCTTGCAATGGCATGAATCGCCATTCAGCTTGCTATTGTCTCTGTCGAACTCCCCCTCTGGGGCATGCCCGATTGCCCTTGTCTGCCTGGAGAACTGTGTGCTGCTTTAACAATGTTGAATCTCTGTCCTAACCATTGCTTAACACAGTACCTCTCGTCTGTTCTGCTAGTGACCATGCTCGCGTGGTTTAAATCCCAGTTTCTCGTCGCCATTGATACGTCCTTACTACACAGTATAAATGCACACGAGGCCCATGCTTGAGAGAAGGTCAGTCTGTGACCTGTCCTTTATTCCTTAGCACTCAAGTGATGGAAGTGGGTGGAGCTTCCCCTTTTATATCTGAAGGTCCAGGTTAGGAGTGTCTCCCACAAGTTCACCACCTAGTGGTCATTGTTCTCACAGTGTACAACTTAGGTCAGATTATACATGGGTTACAATGCTGGTTGAATACAGATTGGGTGAGCGCTGTGCGGAACACCTCTGTTCAGTCCACGAGCCTGACCCCCGAGCTTCCGGTCGCCTGTCACTTTAATTCCCCTCTCCACTCCCGCTCTGACCTCTCCGTCCTCGGCCTCCGATGGATCACTCGGCATGAGTAGATTCTTTATCAGACGTAGATCTTTGAACCGCACACAGTGAGGAACACGGCCCGGCACCGATCTGCATCATCGACCCCCTTCATTTTGTTGGCCACCAAGTACTGGTTCAAACGGCTCACAAAGTCGTCCCAATCTTCTTCCTCCACGAATCGCTCTCAAAATCCAATCGTGCTCATTTTGCAAGCAAAAGATCTTGTATTCTCATCGCCAAATGTTATGTATGCAATAAAGGTACAACCTGAGTACTGTTTAACTGAACAAGGTACAACCTTGTTCCTCCTTTATTACGGTTTGACTCACAAAATGGCTGACCTTTTATACCAGAGCAGCACCATGTGCGTGCTGCTCCGTGGCCTCCAACAAACAGAATGTACATGCATGACAGAACCAAGGAAGGGTACATTAGGAAGGCTTGGTCAAAGAGGTGGGTTTTAAAGAGGGTTTTGAAAGAGAAGATTGAGGTGGAGAGGTGGAAAGTGTGGGGCCTAGATGGCTGAAGGCACATTCGTTAATGATGGGGAGAAGGAAGGGGGGAATGCACAAAAGGCAAGAGGAATGGAGAGTTTCAAAAATCAAAGAGCAAGTTATTATTTAAATGGAGAAAGATTGCAAAGTGCCGCAGTACAGCGGGACCTGGGGGTTACTTGTGCATGAAACGCAAAAGGATAGTATGCAGGTACAGCAAGTGATCAGGAAGGCCAATGGTATCTTGGCCTTTATTGCAATGGGGAAGGAGTATAAAAGCAGGGAAGTCTTGCTACAGCTATACAGTGAGACCTGGGATACTGCGTGCAGTTTTGGTTTCCTTTTTTAACGAAAGGATATACCGTATATACTCGCGTATCATGCGATCTCGCGTATCATGCGACCCCTAAATTTCCGTCCCCAAAGCATGATTTTATCATATATCTCATGTATCATGCGAGTCACTTTTTTCAGATACCAGATGCCACTAGGCTAGGCTTTCAAACAAGTTTAACAAGTACCCAACACGTAACAAGTACCCTAACACATAACGATCGAATACAAACCTTAACAACCGAATCATGAAACATCGAGTGGATTCTGCTGTGAAAGCTGTTCGCGAATCGAACACCGATACAGCAATCGTTCCAGCTGGCTTGACTAGTGTCGTTCAGCCACAGCCTCTACTGTGTTTGCGGGTAAAAGAAGCATGGGCTGAGATAGATGGAGCCTCTAATAATGCAGCACACTTCAGAGGGAGTTGTGGGTGGCGATCTCTCGACCACAGCAAAGATACAGTACAAGCGACAATAGAGGCTGCAATCCAGCCCTGGAGATACCTGCCGAGATTCAGCGTGGATACGGTCTGCTTACCAGCCGAACAGCCAAATCTTGGCCAGCACTTCACACCCGCAAATTTTGTATCTCGCGTATCACGCGACCCCCCAAATTTAGGTTACAATTTAGGTCTTCAAAAGTCGCATGATACGCGAGGATATACGGTACTTGCTTTGGAGACAGTTCAGAGAAGGTTCACTCGGTTGATTCCGGGAATGAGGGGGTTGACTTATGAGGAAAGGTTGAGTAGGTTGGGCCTCTACTCATTGGAATTCAGAAGAATGAGAGGTGATCTTATCGAAACGTATAAGATTATGAGGGGGCTCGACAGGGTGGATGCAGAGAGGATGTTTCCACTGATGGGGGAACTAGAGGGCATGATCTTAGAATAAGGGGTTGCCCATTTAAGACAGAGATGAGGTGAAATTTCTTCTCTCGGAGGGTTGTGAATCTGTGGAATTTGCTGCCTCAGAGAGCTGTGAAAGCTGGGACATTGAATAAATTTAAGACAGAAATAGATAGTTTCTTAAACGATAAGGGGATAAGGGGTTATGGGGAGCGGGCAGGGAAGTGGAGCTGAGTCCATGATCGGATCAGCCATGATCTTATTGAATGGCGGAGCAGGCTCGAGGGGCCGTATGGCCTACTCCTGCTCCTATTTCTTATGTTCTTATGTTCTTATGTTCTTATGTTCTTATGACACTGTTCCAACAAAGCTCAACACAAGCTCGAGGGAACAGCATCGCTTAGGCACTTTACAGCCTTCTGCACTCAACATCGAGTTCAACAATTTCAGAGTGTAACCGCTGCCAATCATTGGCTCCTCCCCTCCTCACCCTCCCCCCTCCCCGAGTCTGTTTCTTTCATTCTCCATGTCTCCAATGGCAGTTGGCCATTATCTCGCCATTCACGCCCTATCTTGACCTAATGCTTTTCTAACTCCTGCCATTACCATTTGAATTTGGGCCACCCTCCCTTTTGTCTCTCTAATCTCTCCTGTCTTCCACCCTATCACAGACCTTCCCTTTTGTTCTCTCCTCCCCTCCCCCTTCTCCGCGCTCGTTCACAATCCGTTCTTTCCGCACACTCTCCAGTTCTGAGGAAGGGTCACTGACCCGAAACGTTAACTCTGTTTCTCTCTCCACAGACGCTGCCCTGACCCCGCTGAGTATTTACAGCATCCTTCGTTTGCATTCAGATTTCCAGCGTCCGCAGTAGTTTTGCTTTTGCAATAAGCTCCCCGCCCAATATTTCCCCGAGTAAGCACATTTCCTTCCTCCAAAATGACCTTGCCATCGACATTTCGTGTGCCGCTAATCTGATTTGATTGCCGATGCCTTTGCTGGGCTGACCTTTAGATTCCTTGTCAGATTTAGCTGAGGGCGAGATGCAAGGGGAATCAAAAAACACTTGTCTCTCTTGCTCCAATCCGCCTCTGGCCATCGGGAATCACCATGGAGACAGCAAAGGCAGAGCAATCCCCCGTCACAAGCTAAACTCACGTTACAAAACACACATGCACAGCCCCAAGACCACAGATCATGACCCACAGTCAACGGTGGGGCTCAGCTGTCGATAGCTAGAACATAAGAACATAAGAAATAGGAGTAAGAGTCGGCCATTCGGCCCCTCGAGCCTGCTCCGCCATTTAATAAGATCATGGCTGATCTGATCATGGACTCAACTCAACTTCCCCGCCCGCTCCCCATAACCCTTGACTCCCTTATTGTTCAAGAGTCTGTTAACCTCCACCCTAAATATATTCAATGACCCAGCCTCCACAGCTCTCTGGGGCAGAGAATTCCACACCTCGATCAATATGGGTCCAGCCTACTCAATGTCTCCTCATAGGACAGCCTTCTCTCAGTCCAGGGATCAATATAGTGAACCTTCGCTGCACCACCTCTAAGAATATAAGAAATAGGAGCAGGAGTCGGCCATACGGCCCCTCGAGCCTGCTCCGCCATTTAATAAGGTCATGGCTGATCTGATCATGGACTCAGCTCCACTTCCCCGCCCGCTCCCCAAAACCCATTACTCCCTTATCGCTCAAAAATCTGTCTGTTTCCACCTTAAATATATTCAATGACCCAGCCTCCACAGCTCTCTGGGGCAGAGAATTCCACAGATTCATGACCCTCTGAGAGAAGAAATTCCTCCTCATCTCAGTTTTAAATGGGCGACCCCTTATTCTGAGACTATGCCCCCTCGCTCTAGATTTTCCCCACGAGGGCAAATATCCTCTCTGCATCTACCCTGTCTAGCCCCCTCAGGATCTTATACATTTCAATAAGATCACCTCCCATTCTTCTAAACGCCAATGAGTACAGGCCCAACCTGCTCAACCTTTCTTCATAGGACAACCCCTTCATCTCAGGAATCAACCGAGTGAACCTTCTCTGAACTGCCTCCAATGCAAGTATATCCTTCCTTAAATACCGAGACCAAAACTGCACGCAGTACTCCAGGTGTGGCCTCACCAATACACTGTACAGTTGTAGCAGGACTTCCCTGCTTTTATACTCCATCCCCCTTGCAATAAAGGCCAACATTCCATTTTGCCTTCCTGATCACTTGCTGTACCTGCATACTAACTTTTTGTGTTTCATGCACAAGGACCCCCAGGTCCCTCTGTACTGCAGCATTTTGTAATCTCTCCCCATATAAATAATAATTTGCTTTCTTATTTTTCATACCAAAGTGGATAACCTCACGTATTCTCACATTATGCTCCATCTGATACATTCTTGCCCACTCGTTAGGAGCTGTGACGTTTCGCTCGAGTGGATTGGTGCCCGGTAAGGGATTTGAGGCCCGGCTGATGTTGGGAGGCTGAGGAACAGAGGGACAGGAGGAGGCCATTCAGCCCCTCCCGCGAGCCTGTTCCGCCATTCAATCAGGTCGGGGCGATGAGGGGAAGTATTCTCACTCAGAGAGCTGTGTGGATGGAACGCTCCCCCGAAAGGGTGATTCTATCAATCAGATAACAAGATAAAAGTTCACGGGGTTGGGGGTAATATATTCGCATGGGTAGAAGATGGGCTAACTAACAGAGAACAGAGAGTCGGGACAAATGGGTCATTCTCGGTTTGTCAAACAGTAACTAGTGGGGTGCCGCAGGGATCAGTGCTGGGGCCCTATCTATTTACAATCTATATTAACGACTTGGAAGAAGGGACCGAGTGTAGCGTAGCCACGTTTGCTGACGATACAAAGATGGGAGGAAAAGCAATGTGTGAGGAGGACACAGAAAACCTGCAAAAGGACATAGACAGGCTAAGTGAGTGGGCAAAGATCGGCATATAATGGAAAGTGTGAGGTCATGCAATTTGGCAGAAAAAAAATCAAAGAGCAAGTTATTGTTTAAATGGAGAAACATTGCAAAGTGCTGCCGTATGGCCGACTCCTATTTCTTATGTTCTTATAATGTTCAACGGGAGTTGAACGGGTTCCCAAGGGCAGGGAGCTGACAGGGTTAGGGACAGAGAGCGGTGGGGGGGGAGCGAGGGGGGGTGGGGTCAAGGAGAAACCACTGCTCTTTCACAGAGCCGTCACAGGCACGAGGGGCCGAGTGGCTTCATCCCTTGCCGCACGATCCTGTGATTCCAAGACGACAGAAGAAATATTAGTTACACAATGGTTCAGCACAGCACTGGCTTATTTTTCATTGATCGAGAGACTAGCAAAGCTTAATGACGACTGTAAAAACACACGTCTGCATTACTGCTTCTATTTGCTTGTTCTATTATATCTAATAAATTTGCTTGACAGTTAAAGCATAAATCAGGCTTCAGAGCCGAGACACTCTGCCTCAAGCACAGAACAGGAGGATCGTGGGAGATTACGTGATAAGACCAGGCATTGTAGCGATTGGGGAGGGTTATCTGACTGTTCCCGGGGCCTGTTATGAATTTTAAGAAAGTAAGACGTGCATTTCTATAGCGCCTTTCACGACCTCAGGCCGTTCCAAAACGCTTTACGGTCAATGAAGTACTGTTTTGAAGTATAGGCACTGTTGTAATGTGGGAAACGCAGCAGCCAATTTGCGCACAGCAAGCTCCCACAAACAGCAATTTGATAATGACCCAGATCGTCAATTTCAGATGTTGGTTGAGGGATAAATATTGGCCCCAGGACACCAGGGATAACTCCCCTGCTCTTCTTCCAAATAGTGGCCATGGCAGACAAGCCCTCAGGTTAACGTTCATCTGAAAGATGGCACCTCCGACAGTGCAGCACTCCCTCAGTACTGCCCCTCCGACAGTGCAGCGCTCCCTCAGTATCGCCCCTCCGACAGTGCGGCACTCCCTCAGTACTGCCCCTCCGACAGTGCGGCGCTCCCTCAGTACTGCCCCTCCGACAGTGCGGCGCTCCCTCAGTATCGCCCCTCCGACAGTGCGGCGCTCCCTCAGTACTGCCCCTCCGACAGTGCGGCGCTCCCTCAGTACTGCCCCTCCGACAGTGCGGCGCTCCCTCAGTATCGCCCCTCCGACAGTGCGGCGCTCCCTCAGTACTGCCCCTCCGACAGTGCAGCGCTCCCTCAGTATCGCCCCTCCGACAGTGCGGCGTTCCCTCAGTACTGCCCCTCCGACAGTGCGGCGCTCCCTCAGTACTGCCCCTCCGACAGTGCAGCGCTCCCTCAGTACTGCCCCTCCAACAGTGCGGCGCTCCCTCAGTACTGCCCCTCCGACAGTGCGGCGCTCCCTCAGTATCTGTCCCTCCGACAGTGCGGCGCTCCCTCAGTACGGCACCCCATCCACCACCTTCAACATTCATTCCCTCCACCACCGGCGCCCCCTGGCTGCAGTGTGCACCGTCTACAAGACGCACTGCAGCAACTCGCCAAGGCTTCTTCGGCAGCACCTCCCAAACCCGCGACCTCTACCCCCTAGAAGGACAAGGGCAGCAGGCGCATGGGAACACCACCACCTCCACGTTCCCCTCCCAGTCACAAACACACACCATCCCGACTTGGGAATATATCGGCCGTTCCTTCATCGTCGCTGGGTCACAATCCTGGAACTCCCTCCCTAACAGCACTGTGGGAGCACCTTCACCACACGGACTGCAGCGGTTCAAGAAGGCAGCTCACCACCACCTTCTCAAGGGGCGATTAGGGATGGTCAATAAATGCCGGCCTTGCCAGCGACGCCCACATCCCAGGAATGAATAAAAGTAAAGTTAGCAACATCATTGAAATAATGCACATAGGAATTTTATGGGAGCACGCTTAGCAGTGTGCAACCAAAGGGAATTAATCCCGTTTTATAAGAATTGGATATCACAGACATTGTTAATATTGGTTGCTGATTTTAACATGGGATCGCTCAACCAGCTTCCTGGTTCTGACAAGACGTGAGTGGGACCATGCAGCGTGAGGCGGGTTGAAAGCTGTGTTGGAGCGATGGATGGTATCAGACAAG
The DNA here is from genome assembly GCF_044704955.1 of Pristiophorus japonicus. Classification (NCBI taxonomy): domain Eukaryota; kingdom Metazoa; phylum Chordata; class Chondrichthyes; family Pristiophoridae; genus Pristiophorus; species Pristiophorus japonicus. The sequence goes on along the minus strand of NC_092003.1, from coordinate 11,111,252 downwards.
CATATATAACGGTTGCAGAGTGAACTGAGATCTGGAGTTCAGAAGAATGAGAGATGATCTTATTAAAATGTGTAAGATTCTAAGGGGGCTGGACAGGGTAGATGCAGAGAGGATGTTTCCCCTTGTGGGGGAATCTAGAACGAGGGGGCATAGTCTCAGAATAAGGGATCGCCCATTTAAAACAGAGATGAGGAGGAATTTCTTCTCTGAGACGGTTGTAAATCTGTGGAATTCTCTGCCCCAGAGCTGTGGAGGCTGGGTCACTGAATATATTTAAGGCGGAGATGGACAGATTTTTGAGCGATAAGGGAGTAAAGGGAGCGGGCAGGGAAGTGGAGCTGAGTCCATGATCCGATCAGCCATGATCGTATTGAATGGCGGAGCAGGCTCGAGGGGCCGAATGGCCGACTCCTGCTCTATTTCTTATTTTCTTAGAGATGGTGCAGCGACGGTTCACTATATTGATCCCTGGATTGAGAGAGGGCTGTCCTATGACGAGGCATTGAGTAGACTGGGCCCATATTGATCCAGGTGTTCAAAATCATGAGGGGTCTGGACAGAGGAGATTTGATCGAGGTGTTCAAAATCATGAGGGGTCTGGACAGAGTAGAGAGAGAGAGAAACTGTTCCCATTGGTGGAAGGGTGGAGAACCAGAGGGACACACAGATTGAAGGCGATTGGCAGAAGAACCAAAGGCGACACGAGGAGAAACGTTTTTACGCAGCGAGTGGTTAGGATCTGGAATGCGCTGCCTGAGAGGGCGGGGGAGGCAGACTCAATCGTGGCTTTCAAAAGGGAGTTGGACAAGTAGCTGAAGGAAAATACTTTGCAGGGCTACGGGGAAAGGGCGGGGGGAGTGGGACTGGCTGAGGGGCTCTTGCAGAGAGTCGACACGGGCTCGATGGGCCGAATGGGCACTTCCCTGCACTAACCATTCTGTGATTGAATATATACTGGAGTTTAGAAGAATGAGAGGTGATCTCATTGAAACACACACAATTCTTACAGGGCTTGACAGGGTAGATGCAGGGAGGGTGTTTCCCCCCGGGCTGGGGAGTCTAGAACCAGGGGTCACAGTCTCAGGATAAGGGGTCGGCCATTTAGGACTGAGATGAGGAGGAATTTCTTCACTCAGAGGGTGGTGAATCTTTGGAATTCTCTGCCCCAGAGGGCTGTGGAGGCTCAGTCGTTGAGTATACTCAAGGCTGAGATCGCTCGATTTTTGGACTCTCGGGGAATCAAGGGATCGGGCGGGAAAGTGGAGTTGAGGTCGAAGATCAGCCGTGATCTCATTGAATGGCGGAGCAGGCTCGAGGGGCCGAATGGCCGACTCCTGCTCCTAATTCTTATGTTCGTTGATGCTGTCCTAAGCAAAATTAGTCGAGAATGGCTCAGTATGAAATTCCTTATTCTTACAAAGGGGTTCTGGAGATGAGGGGGTTGACTTATGAGGAAAGGTTGAGGAGGTTGGGCCTCTACTCATTGGAATTCAGAAGAATGAGAGGTGATCTTATCGAAACGTATAAGATTATGAGGGGGGTTGACAAGGTGGATGCAGAGAGGATGTTTCCACTGATGGGGGAGACTAGAACTAGGGGGCATGATCTTAGAATAAGGGGCCGCCCATTTAAAACTGAGCTGAGGAGAAATTTCTTCTCTCAGAGGGTTGTAAATCTGTGGAACTCGCTGCCTCAGAGAGCTGTGGAAGCTGGGTCATTAAATGGATTGAAGACAGAGATAGACAGCTTCTTAAATGATACGGGGATAAGGGAGCGGGCAGGGAAGTGGAGCCGAGTCCATGATCGGATCAGCTATGATCGTATCAAATGGCTCGAGGGGCCATACTCCTGCTCCTATTTCTTATGTTCTTTTGTTGCGCATGCAATTGGAATCGAGTCTTCACTGAAGTAGCGGAGAGGAATTTCACGGATAGACTGCGTCCTTTCTTCATATTACACAGTGCCATTTTCAAACCCAGTGGACCTTTAGCGGCTGGGGATGTCCTCGAAGATGGGGAAATAAATCGCTTGGAAAGGTGCTGTCCCGGGACTTCGAGAGGCGTTGCACCCACTCAGGTACCGACAGATTCCGGGGCCTGCAGATGACGATAAACCGTGTGGGATTCCCCGCCCCCGGATTGACTCGCACACACGGCGTGATCTAACCTGCAGCGGCAGCAGTGGAGATGCTAACGTGAACTGCTTCGAGCTTAGCTTCCAGCTGATTAAACCCATGCAACCTCTTCAGTGTGCTGGGCAATAGAGTCAATTGTGTACACATGCTTCTAGCGATGCACATTCCTCTTGCATTACCGTTAAGCCGCACATTTCTAAAAAGACTCACATTTCATAGAAACATAGAAAATAGGTGCAGGAGTCGGCCTTTCGGCCCTTCGAGCCTGCACCACCATTCAATATGATCATGGCTGATCATTCACCTCAGTACCCCATTCCTGCTTTCTCTCCATACCCCTTGATCCCTTTAGCCGTAAGGGCCACATCTAACTCCCTCTTGGATATATCCAAAGAACTGGCCTCAACAACTTTCTGCGGTAGAGAATTCCACAGGTTCACCACTCTCTGGGTGAAGAAGTTTCTCCTCATCTCGGTCCTAAATGGCTTACCCCTTATCCTTAGACTGTGTGATCCCTGGTTCTGGACTTCCCCAACATCGGGAACATTCTTCCTGCATCTAGCCTGTCCAATCCCGTCAGAATTTTATATGTTTCGATGAGATCCCCTCTCATCCTTCTAAACTCCAGTGAGTATAAGTCTAGTCGATCCAGTCTTTCTTCATATGTCAGTCCCGCCATCCTGGGAATCAGTCTGGTGAGCCTTCGCTGCACTCCCTCAATAGCAAGAATGTCCTTCCTCAGATTAGGACACCACGATCTTCCACGACCCACCGTACATCCCAAAGCATTTTACAGCCAATAAAGTACTTTTTAGAGTGTGGTCGCTGTTGTAATGTGGGAAACGGCATGACCAATTTGCGCACAGCAAGCTCCCACATGCCACATGACCAGATCATCTGTTTTTTAGTGACATTGATTGAGAGATAAATATTGGCCCCAGGACACCGGGGAGAACTCCCCTGCTCTTACATAGAAACATAGAAACATAGAAAATAGATGCAGAAGTAGGCCATTCGGCCCTTCGAGCCTGCACCGCCATTCAATGAGTTCATGGCTGAACATGCAACTTCAGTACCCCAGTCCTGCTTTCTCGCCATACCCCTTGATCCCCCTAGTAGTAAGGACTACATCTAACTCCTTTTTGAATATATTTAGTGAATTGGCCTCAACAACTTTCTGTGGTGGAGAATTCCACAGGTTCACCACTCTCGGGGTGAAGAAGTTTCTCCTCATCTCGGTCCTAAATGGCTTACCCCTTATCCTTAGACTGTGACCCCTGGTTCTGGACTTCTCCAACATTGGGAACATTCTTCCTGCATCTAACCTGTCTAAACCAGTCAGGATTTTAAACGTTTCTATGAGATCCCCTCTCATTCTTCTGAACTCCAGTGAATACAAGCCCAGTTGATCCAGTCTTTCTTGATATGTCAGTCCCGCCATCCCGGGAATCAGTCTGGTGAACCTTCGCTGCACTCCCTCAATAGCAAGAATGCCCTTCCTCAAGTTAGGATACCAAAACTGTACACAATACTCCAGGTGTGGCCTCACCAAGGCCCTATACAACTGTAGCAACACCTCCCTGCCCCTTTACTCAAATCCCCTCGCTATGAAGGCCAACATGCCATTTGCTTTCTTAACCGCCTGCTGTACCTGCATGCCAACCTTCAATGACTGATGTACCATGACACCCAGGTCTCGTTGCACCTCCCCTTTTCCTAATCTGTCACCATTCAGATAATAGTCTGTCTCTCAGTTTTTACCAGCAAAGTGGATAACCTCACATTTATCCACATTATACTTCATCTGCCATGCATTTGCCCACTCACCTAACCTATCTAAGTCACTCTGCAGCCTCATAGCATCCTCCTCGCAGCTCACACTGCCACCCAACTTAGTGTCATCTGCATATTTGGAGATACTACATTTAATCCCCTCGTCTAAATCATTAATATACAGTGTAAACAGCTGGGGCCCCAGCACAGAACCTTGCGGTACCCCCTAGTCACTGCCTGCCATTCTGAAAAGTACCCATTTACTCCTACTCTTTGCTTCCTGTCTGACAACCAGTTCTCAATCCATGTCAGCACACTACCCCCAATCCCATGTGCTTTAACTTTGCACATTAATCTCTTGTGTGGGATCTTGTCGAAAGCCTTCTGAAAGTCCAAATACACCACATCAAATGGTTCTCCCTTGTCCACTCTACTAGAAACATCCTCAAAAAATTCCAGAAGATTTGTCAAGCATGATTTCCCTTTCACAAATCCATGCTGACTTGGACCTATCATGTCACTGCTTTCCAAATGCGCTGCTATGGCATCCTTAATAATTGATTCCATCATTTTACCCACTACCGATGTCAGGCTGACCGGTCTATAATTCCCTGTTTTCTCTCTCCCTCCTTTTTTAAAAAGTGGGGTTACATTGGCTACCCTCCATTCGATAGGAACTGATCCAGAGTCTATGAAATGTTGGAAAATGACTGTCAATGCATCCGCTATTTCCAAGGCCACCTCCTTAAGTACTCTGGGATGCAGCCCATCAGGCCCTGGGGATTTATCGGCCTTCAATCCCATCAATTTCCCCAACACAATTTCCCGACTAATAAGGATTTCCCTCAGTTCCTTCTTCTTATTAAACCCTCTGACCCCCTTTTATATCCGGAAGGTTGTTTGTGTCCTCCTTAGTGAATACCGAACCAAAGTACTTGTTCAATTGGTCTGCCATTTCTTTGTTCCCCGTTATGTCTTCCCCTGATTCTGACTGCAGGGAACCTACGTTTGTATTTACTAACCTTTTTCTCTTTACATACCTATAGAAACTTTTGCAGTCCGTCTTAATGTTCCCTGCAAGCTTCTTCTCGTACTCTATTTTCCCTGCCCTAAAATCAAACCCTTTGTCCTCCTCTGCTGAGTTCTAAATTTCTCCCAACAGTGCGGCGCTCCCTCGGTACCGCCCCTCTTCTTCCAATAGTGCCATAGGATGTTTCATGTCAGCCACATAGGACTTTAACGTCTCATCCAAATGACGGCACCTCCGGCAGTGCGGCGCTCCCTCAGTACTGCCCCTCCGGCAGTGCGGCGCTCCCTCAGTACTGCCCCTCCGGCAGTGCGGCGCTCCCTCAGTACTGCCCCTCCGACAGTGCGGCGCCCTCAGTACTGCCCCTCCGGCAGTGCGGCGCTCCCTCAGTACTGCCCCTCCGACAGTGCGGCGCCCTCAGTACTGCCCCTCCGACAGTGCGGCGCTCCCTCAGAACTGCCCCTCCGACAGTGCGGCGCTCCCTCAGTACTGCCCCTCCGACAGTGCGGCGCCCTCAGTACCGCCCCTCCGACAGTGCGGCGCACCCTCGGAACTGCCCCTCCGACGGTGCAGCGCTCCCTCAGTACTGCCCCTCCGACAGTGCGGCGCTCCCTCAGTACTGCCCCTCTGACAGTGCGGTGCTCCCTCAGTACTGCCCCTCCGACAGTGCGGCGCTCCCTCAGTACTGCCCCTCTGACAGTGCAGCGCTCCATCAGTACTGCACTGGGAGTCTCCGCCTGGATTATTGTGTTCAACTCTCTGGCGTGGGATTAGAACCGATAGCCTTCTGACCCAGACACAATGGTTCGATCCACTGAGGCACGTTATGTTGTTATATATTGCTGACAATAAATTGCTGCATTTCCCCTTCGGGCACTCGACGTGTTCCAAAGGCAGCTTTGTAATGTGAAACAAGTATGAGATTCAGAAACAGCAAACCTGTCCATGTGCACTTTTCTCCCACGGAAAAACACCAGCTGGAATGTGCCTCTGAATTTATCCCACCCAAAGGGGCTGAGGTGAAAGAGAGAGAGAAAGCAAGCAAGAGAGGAACATCAGAATATAAGCAATAGGAGCAGGAGTCGGCCATTCGGCCCCTCGAGCCTGCTCCGCCATTTAATACGATCATGGCTGATCCCATCATGGACTCAGCTCCACTTCCCCGCCCGCTCCCTTGACTCCCTTATCGCTCAAAAACCTGTCTATCTCCGCCCTGAATATATTCAATGACCCAGCCTCCACAGCTCTCTGGGGCAGAGAATTCCACAGATTTACAACCCTCTGAGAGAAGAAATTTCTCCTCATCTCAGTTTTAAATGGGCGGCCCCTTATTCTAAGATCGTGCCCCCTAGTTCCAGTCTCCCCCGTCAGTGGAAACATCCTCTCTGCATCCACCTTGTCAAGCCCCCTCATAATCTTATACGTTTCGATAAGATCGCCTCTCATTCTTCTGAATTCCAATGAGTAGAGGCCCAACCTCCTCAACCTTTCCTCATAAGTCAACCCCCTCATCCCCGGAATCAACCGAGTGAACCTTCTCTGAACTGCCTCCAAAGCAAGTATATCCTTCCTTAAATACGGAGACCAAAAAGAAAGAGGGAAAAAGAGAGAGCGAGAAATCAAAAGAGGAAAGAAAGAGAGAAAGAAGAGAGAGAAAACAAAAGAGAGTAAAAAAGAGAGAGAGAAAGGAAGAATGAAAGACAGAAAGACGCGCATTTATATGGCGCCTTCCACGACCACTTGACGTCCCAAAGCGCTCTACAACCAATGACGCACTCTTGAACTGTAGTCATTGCTGTAACGTAGGGAAAATGCAAATAGTTTCGCTTTATCGAAACCCTTCATGGTTATAAAAACCTGCTGGGCTGTGGCTGTGATCAGCAGCACAGCCCGTGAGCGGCTCCAGCCAATGGCCACACACAGCAGCCTGGCGGGACCCCGCCCTGCCGCACAAGCCACGCCCATTTAAAGGCACAGTCCACTCCAAAGCCCCGCTTTTGTGCAACGTGAGATTCCAACGCAAAATAATGTTGCACTGGCCAAGGACTGTTGTACTGCAAAGTGATATTCCATTGGAATGGACGATTGCACCACAAAGCACCATTCTCTTGCAAAGTGATCTTGCAATGCAAAGGGCAATGATACAATTAGAGAAAGTTGTGGCACGGAAGAAGGCCATTTGGCTCGTTGAGCCCGTGCCGGCTTTCTGCAAGAGCACTTCAGCCAGTCCCACTCCCCCCGCCCTTTGCCCGTAACCCTGCAACATTTTTTTTCCCTTCAGGTAGTTACCCCACTCCCTTTTGAAAGCCACGATTGAACTCTCGAGCAGAGCGCGGGGTACATCAGGTCCAACCTCCCCAGCAGCCCCCACCCCCGCCGCCCCCTCCCCACCCCCCCCCCGCCCTGCCTTTAATCGTCGCCCCCGGTAACGCCCGGCTGCCCGATCCGCGCCTCTTGTACCTGCCGCCATTTTGGCCCCGTTGCTGCTGCAGGGGAGACGCGGAAGTGAATTTCGGGGGAGATGGGGGGGGGGGGGGGTGCTAACGGGGGTGGGGGGGCGACGCGCGCGGTGATAATGTCGCAATCACCGGGCGCAGGCGATCGGGGGCGCAACACCGTAACGCCGGCGGGTGCCCAATATGGCGGGAGAGGTCGTCAGCGCCACTCCCGGGCGGTAAGGCAATTGCGCCCCATTAGCGCCCCCTGGTGGCAGGGATGTGAGGTGCAAATGCCCCCAATTTCTCAGCCCTTGGACTCATCCGGCTAAAATGCTACCTTTTGTAAGTAGCTGCGGAGAGCGAACATTAATGTGACTTTGTGCATATATTTACAGCCCAATTACCCCGGATTTAATTGTCGTGAATTACTGTGACGATGAGAGGCCCAGGAAAATTACCATTAATCACCAGCACCTGTGTCACTCTGCATGCTCCCGCTTACATTAAATGCTTCCAAATTAACTTGAGCAGCAGTGCCCCACAAGCTCCGCAGACGAATTGAAAGCACGCTCGCTCCGGATCTCCGGAAATTAATCCCCGCTCTCGTGCCGCTCCGCAAGACCAAGTTTTTCCCCAACTAGTCCGGCTCACCAGACTGATTCCTGGGATGGGGGGGGGGATTGTCCAATGAGGAGAGATTGGGCAAACTGGGCCGATATTCTCTGGAGTTTAGAAGAATGAGAGGTGACCTCATTGAAACACACACAATTCTTACAGGGGGCTTGACAGGGTAGATGCAGGGAGGGTGTTTCCCCCCCCACCGGGCTGAGGAGTCGAGAACCAGGGGGTCACACAGTCTCAGGATAAGGGGTCGGCCATTTAGGACGGAGATGGAGGAGGAATTTCTTCACTCAGAGGGGGGGTGAATCTTTGGAATTCTCTGCCCCAGAGGGCTGTGGAGGCTCAGTCGTTGAGTGTATTCAAGGCTGGGATCGCGAGATTTTTGGATATGAAGGGGATCGAGGGATCGGGCGGGAAAGTGGAGTTGAGGTCGAAGATCAGCCATGATCTGATTGAATGGCGGAGCAGGCTCGAGGGACCGAATGGCCGACTCCTGCTCCGATTTCTTATGCTCCTATGATCAGCTGGTACTTTCCACACAGTAATGAGCCATCGCAAGGCAGAAAGACTCAGGTTTAATCCTGTGTTGAGTTGGCCCATGACAATCACATCCCCTCCCCGCAGATGCACTCCCACCCCCACACACCCCCTGCCATTGCTGTTACTATAATAGAATCACAGAAATTTACAGCACGGAAGGAGGCCATTTCGGCCCATCGTGTCCCGCGCCGGCCGACCAAGAGCCACCCGGCCTAATCCCACTTTCCCGCTCTCGGTCCGTAGCCCTGTCGGTCACAAGTGCACATCCAGGTACTTTTTAAATGTGGTGAGGGTTTCTGCCTCTACCACCCTTTCAGGCAGTGAGTTCCGCCCCAGACCCCCACCACCCTCTGGGTGAAGACATTCCCCCTCAAATCCCCTCTAAACCTCCCCCCCCAATTACTTTAAATCTGTGCCCCCTGGTTGTTGACCCCTCTGCCAAGGGAAACAGGTCCGTCCTATCCACTCTATCCAGGCCCCTTATCATTTTATACACCTCAATCAGGTCTCCCCTCAGCCTCCTCTGTTCCAAAGAAAACAGCCCCAACCTATCCAATCTTTCCTCATCGCTAAAATTCTCCAGTCCAGGCAACATCCTGGTCAATCTCCTCTGTAGCCTCTCCAGTGCAATCACATCTTTCCTGTAATGTGGTGACCAGAACTGCACGCAGTACTCCAGCTGTGGCCTAACCAGTGTTTTATACAGTTCAAGCATAATCCCCCCGCTCTTGTATTCTATGCCTCGACTAATAAAGGCAAGCATTCCGTATGCCTTCTTAACCACCTCATCCACCTGGCCTGCTACCTTCAGGGATCTGTGGACCTGAACTCCAAGGTCCCTTTGTTCCTCTACACTTCTCAGTGTCCTACTGTTTATTGTATATTCACATGCCAATACTTTGTGCGTGTGTCAAGTGAAAACAGAGTCCGGCTGTGATAAGTGTCACCTTAGCTCTGTTGGTATCACTCTTGTCTCTGAGTCAGAAGGTTGGTAACTTCAGGGCTCGAGCACGTGATCTCGGCTGACAACGTAAGTGCAGTACTGAGAGAGCATTCGCTTTTGTTTTGGCTTTGAACAGAGACTGTTTGTTGTTTCACTGACTCAGGTAGCTGTCTAAGGTCCAATAGTAGTTGTGTGAGGGAGGGTAGGGAGGATTTCTGGACGCTGTTCCTCTCTCCACTGACATCGCCAAGACCTGTTGTCACGTATCCCAAAGCAAACGCTCTACTTGGAACTCCTTCACGGGAAACGGGCCAAAGGTGGGCAGGGGAAACGTTACAAGGGACCACCCTCAAAGCCTCTCTGATAAAGTGCAACATCCCCACCGACACCTGAGAGTCCCTGGCCAAAGACCAGTCCGCCCTAAGCGGAGGAAGTGCATCCGGGAGGGCGCTGAGCACCTCGAGTCTCGTCGCCGAGAGCGTGCAGAAACCAAGCGCAGGCAGCAGAAGGAGCGTGCGGCAAACCAGTCCCACCCTCCCCTTCCCTCAACCACTGTCTGTCCCACCTGGGACAGGGTCTGTGGTTCCCGTATTGGACTGTGCAGCCACCTAAGGACTCATGTTAGGAGTGGAAGCAAGTCTTCCTCGATCCCGAGGGACTGCCTATGATGATGATCATCATCATGGGTTCTTTGCTAAAGAATTCATAGCAACACATTGCCGTGAAGAACTAGTCGGTTTATTAGCAAAAGGTTTAACAACCGCACTATACATTACCGGTTCATCCACCGAGCTCACAACTGCATACCTCATCCCCCCGAACCCAACTGGCCGGGGTTTTATTGAGTCTTGTGAACATCACGTGACTGGCTAAGCCCCTCCCAACTCAACAGCTCGACCAACCTGTGAGCACACTCACTGGTGCGGACAGTACTACTGTATACTTACCTCATTGCTATTTGTGGAATCTTGCTGAACACAAAATGGCTGCCACGCTGACTTAACGCAAAAAAAAGTGATTTAAAAGAGCCATTACGAAGTTATACAGTATTTACAGCACAGACCAGGCCATTCGGCCCAACTGCTCCGTGCCGGTGTTTACACACCACTCCAGCCTCCTCCCAACCCTCTTCCTCTCACTCCAACCCTATCACCCTCCATTCCCTTCTCCCTCATGTGTTTGTCCAGCCTCCCCTTAAATGCATCGATACTATTCGCCTCAACCCCTCCCTGTGGCAGCGAGTTCCACATTCTCACCCCTCTCTGGGTAAGGAAGTTTCTCCTGAATTCCCCATGGGATTTATCAGTGACTGTCCGATATTGATGGCCCCTGGTTCAGGCCTCCCCCACAAGTGGGAACATCTTCTCTACGTCTACCCGATCGAACCTCTTTCATAATCTTAAAGACCTCCATCTATTTGTTGAGGAGGTAACTACTGCAGTAGATAAATGACATCGTCTCCGATGTAGGTTTTGCTCACGTTTGAAGCTCCTGCACTCAGTGGCAAGTGTATGACAGGCGGGAAAATGGCCAACATGACTGCTTCAGATTGATGACCACACGGTTTTCAACCTGTATTGAAAACATCTGCTGCTCAAGACGGCTCATCGACCCGAAACGTTAACTCTGTTTCTCTCTCCACAGACGCTGCCCGACCCGCTGAGATTTCCAGCGTTTGCTTTGTGGTTCAGATTCCAGCATCCGCAGTATTTTGCGTTCGTAACGGCCAGAGTACGCGTTTCGGCATTCATGTATTTATGTAATAAAAGTAGTGATGAGAAAACAAATATAAAACTAAATACATAGATCAGTCAGCATCTTTAAAGAGAAAGTAGCTACTAATGTTCCGGGAGCGTGTGTTCTTCACAGCTACTGATGGACCTCTGTATTAACTGCATATTCTGCTTATATTTTATATTTCCAGCATTTGCAGTTTTTTTTCTTTTCGATAAAGAAACCAAAATAATTTAGTACTATGGACTAGAGAATTTTAGCGATGAGGAAAGATTGGATAGGCTGGGTCTGTTTTCCTTGGAACAGAGGAGGCTGAGGGGAGACCTGATTGAGGTGTATAAAATGATGAGGGGCCTGGATAGAGTGGATAGGACGGACCTGTTTCCCTTGGCAGAGGGGTCAACAACCAGGGGGCACAGATTTAAAGTAATTGGGGGGAGGTTTAGAGGGGATTTGAGGGGAAATGTCTTCATCCAGAGGGTGGTGGGGGTCTGGAACGGAACTCACTGCCTGAAAGGGTGGTAGAGGCAGAAACCCTCACCACATTTAAAAAGTACTTGGATGTGCACTTGTAACCGACAGGGCTACGGACCGAGAGCGGGAAAATGGGATTAGGCCGGTCGGCTGGTGCGGACATGATGGGCTGAATGGCCTCCTTCCGTGCTGTAAATTTCTATGATTCTATGATTCTATAAGGGAGTGTCTATGCATGGTATTTATACGGGCTTCCAGAAGACATTGGACAAGGTTCCACATAAGAGACTGCTCACGAAAATGAGAGTGCAACGAGTTGGTTTGGATAGGGGATTGGTTAGGAGGGAGGAGACAGAGAGTAGGGATAATGGGGATATACTCCATTTGACAGCATGTGCCTAGTGGTGTCCCACAGGGATCTATACTGGGGCCTCAGCTATTCACTGTATGTATGCACGAGACTCCCAAATCAAGCTCTCTACTCGGAACTCCTTTATGGCAAATGAGCCAAAGGTGGGCAGAGGAAACATTACAGGGACACCCTCAAAGCCTCCCTGATAAAGTGCAACATCCCCACTGACACCTGGGAGTCCCTGGCCAAAGACCAGTCCGCCCTAAGTGGAGGAAGTGCATCCGGGAGGGCGCTGAGCACCTCGAGTCTCGTCGCCGAGAGCGTGCAGAAACCAAGCGCAGGCAGCGGAAGGAGCGTGCGGCAAACCAGTCCCACCCTCCCCTTCCCTCAACCACTGTCTGTCCCACCTGTGACAGGGACTGTGGTTCCCGTATTGGACTGTTCAGCCACATAAGGACTCATTTTTAGAGCGGAAGCAAGTCTTCCTCGATTCCGAGGGACTGCCTATGATGATGATGTGTGTATGGCTCACAGGTTTGCAGAGCTGTTGCACTGGGAGTGGCCGAGGCAGTCACGTGATGTTCACAAGACTCAATAAAACCCCGACCAGCTGGGTTCGGGGGATCCATGATGGGGCAGGTGGTTGTGAGCCTGGTGGATGAACCGGTAATGTCATCATCATAGGCAGTCCCACGGAAACAAGGATGACTTGCTTCCACGCCAAAAAAGCGATGAGTTCACAGGTGTTTCAGTGAAGGACCTATTATTCCGGATCCCGAACTACATCCTGAAGGGTGGAAGATGCCTGTGGGTGGGTTTTTTTAACGTGGGGTGGCCGTTGCACACCAGCCACCACACGGGGCTTGACAGAGTGAGGCCTCGGTCCAGGGGCAAGGGTTGACCAGGACGACTGAAGACCAGCTCTGCTGCACGGGCCCAGTGCGCACACACACATCGCACAGTGTGGGGCTGGGCCCATGCTGCCCCCCGGGCCCGCGGCTCCCCTGGGTACCCCGATCGCGTCCCTCTACGAACTCTCGCCGTTCCTTCACCCCCGACCCTCGCCGCTCCTGCTGTGCCTGCCCGCGCTCCGATCACCGACCTGCTCCATGATGACGTCGCCCTTCGCTGCCTTCGCAGCTCTCGCTGCCCTCTGAAGCGGTGTGCCTCCACGCTACTCCCGGGGCCTCCCCACTCGCCGCTCCTTTCATGGCCCCGACCTGCCGATAATGTTCCCCCGCACGTCGGGACCTCCGGTAATGTGTCGTGCGATTGTTCAGCCTTTGCGAATAAACCAACGAGTTCTCAAAAGCAACGTGTGGCTGTGAATTCTTCAGCAAAGAGCCCTCGAAGCAAATACATTACAACTATATTTATAAACGACTTGCAGAGAACCATTGGCTGACGACACGAAGTTAGGCAGCGCAGTAAATAGTGCAGATAGGATCAGAAAGGGACCTTGATAGATTCAGTGACTGGGAAACACCCTGGCAGCTACAGGTCAGTGCAGATAAAGTACAAGGTCATCCACTTTGGACTCGGTAAAGATAGATCAGAGTATTTCCTCGACGGAGAGACAGTGAGGACTGTGGAGGAGCGCACGGTACACAAATCACTAAAAGGTGGTGAACAGGTACCAAAAAACTAATTTACTGAGCAAATGGAACGTCGGCCTTTATCACAGCAGGGCTGGAATACGAAGGCTGGGGGCAGCCTAGGGAAGTTATGCCACAGTTATATAAAGCTCCTGGTCGACAGGGTTGCAGTGATACCCGCCCTCCTGTACGACTCAGTGACATGGACCATGTACAGTAGACACCTCAAGTCGTTGGAGAAATACCACCAACGATGTCTCCGCAAGATCCTGCAAATCCCCCGGGAGGACAGACGCACCAACGTCAGCGTCCTCGACCCAGGCCAACATCCCCAGCATCGAAGCACTGACCACACTCGACCAGCTCCGCTGGGCAGGGCCACATTGTCCACATGCCCCCAGACACGAGACTCCCAAAGCGAGCGCTCTACTCGGAACTCCTTCACGGCAAACGGGCCCAAAGGTGGGCAGAGGAAACGTTACAAGGGACCACCCTCAAAGCCTCCCTGATAAAGTGCGACATCCCCACCGACACCTGGGAGTCCCTGGCCCAAAGACCAGTCCGCCCTAAGTGGAGGAAGTGCATCCGGGAGGGCGCTGAGCACCTCGAGTCTCGTCGCCGAGAGCGTGCAGAGACCAAGCGCAGGCAGCGGAAGGAGCTTGCGGCAAACCAGTCCCACCCTCCCCTTCCCTCAACAACTGTCTGTCCCACCGGTGACAGGGACTGTGGTTCCCGTATTGGACTGTTCAGCCACCTGAGAACTCACTTTTGGAGTGGAAGCAAGTATTCCTCGATTCCGAGGGACTGCCTATGATGATGATGATGACGATGATGATATAAAGCTCAGGTCATCTGGAGTCACTGCGTCCAATTCTGGGCACTGCATCGGAGGAAGGATATATCGATCATGGAGAGGGTGCAACCCAGAGTCACCAGAATGATACCCGGGACTAAATGGAACCTTGTCCAATGCCTTCTGGAAGTCCATATAAATAACATGCATAGACATTCCCTTATCTACTACAGTCTCTCCTGTGGCTCAGTGGGTAGCACTCTCACTGCCTCTGAGTCAGAAGGTTGTGGGTTCAAGTCTCACTCCAGGGAGTTGAGTAGAAAAATCTAGGCTGACACTCCCAGTGCAGTGCTGAGGGAGCGCCTCACTGTCGGAGGGGCAGTGCTGAGGGAGCGCCGCACTGTCGGAGGGGCAGTGCCGAGGGAGTGCCGCACTGTCGGAGGGGCAGTACTGAGGGAGTGCCGCACTGTCGGAGGGGCAGTACTGAGGGAGTGCTGCACTGTCGGAGGGGCAGTACTGAGGGAGTGCTGCACTGTCGGGGGGGCAGTACTGAGTGAGTGCTGCACTGTCGGGGGGGCAGTACTGAGGGAGTGCTGCACTGTCGGAGGGGCAGTACTGAGGGAGCGCCGCACTGTCGGAGGGGTAGTACTGAGGGAGTGGTGCACTGTCGGAGGGGCAGTACCGAGGGAGTGCCGCACTGTCAAAGGGGCAGTACTGAGGGAGTGATGCACTGTCGAAGGGGCAGTACTGAGGGAGCGCCGCACTGTCGGAGGGGCAGTACTGAGGGAGCGCCGCACTGTCGAAGGGGCAGTACTGAGGGAGCGCCGCACTGTCGGAGGGGCAGTACTGAGGGAGTGCTGCACTGTCGGAGGGGCAGTACTGAGGGAGTGCTGCAACTGTCGGAGGGGCAGTACTGAGGGAATGATGCACTGTCGGAGGGGCAGTACTGAGGGAGTGATGCACTGTCGAAGGGGCAGTACTGAGGGAGCGCCGCACTGTCGGAGGGGCAGTACTGAGGGAGTGCTGCACTGTCGGAGGGGCAGTACTGAGGGAGTGCTGCAACTGTCAGAGGGGCAGTACTGAGGGAATGATGCACTGTCAGAGGGGCAGTACTGAGGGAATGATGCACTGTCGGAGGGGCAGTACTGAGGGAGCGCCGCACTGTCGGAGGGGCAGTACTGAGGGAGTGCTGCACTGTCGGAGATGGTGTCTTTTGGATGAGACGTTAAACCGAGGCCACGTCTGCTCTCTCAGGTGGACATAAAATAAACCACAGCATTATTTCGCAGGGGAGTTCTCCCCGGTGTCCTGGGGCTAATATTTATCCCTCAATCAACATAAGAAAAACAGATGATCTGGGTCATTATCACATTGCTGTTTGTGGGAGCTTGCTGTGTGCAAATTGCCTGCCGCGTTTCCCACATTACAACAGTGACCACACTGCAAAGGTACTTCATTGGCTGTAAAGCGCTTTGGGACGTCTGGTTGTCGTGAAAGGCGCTATATAAATGCAAGTCCTTCTTTCTAAAAGGGTTAAATTCGGACTGGTTTCATAAAGCCGGCTTGCATTCTCTTGAATAAAGAAAATTAAGGGGTGATCTTATTGAGGAATTTGAGATGATTTGATTGGGTAGATCGAGAGAAACTGTTTCCTCTGGTGGCGGGGGAATCCGGAACAAGGGGGGGCGTCACCTTAAAATCAGAGCCCGGCCGTTCAGGGGTCATGTCAGACAAAGGGTGCTGGGAATCTGCAACTCTCTCCCCGCCAAAATTCTATTGAGGCTGGGGGGACAATTGGAAATTTCAAAACAGTGATTGAGAGACTTATGATCGGTAAGGGTATCAAGGATTACGGAATCAAGGCAGGTAGATGAAGTTAAGATACACATCAGCTGTAGCCTGACTGCATGACGGGACAGGCTCAAGGGGCTGAATGTTCCAACCAATAACCGAGTGTTTGATCCCAAACACTGGTTAATTACAGACATCGTCCGATCCCCACTCAAATGAATGAACACGGACATGAGAACGTAAGAAGGCAGAGGAAACGTTACAAGGGACACCCTCAACGCCTCCCTGATAAAGTGCAACATCCCCACCGACACCTGGGAGTCCCTGGCCAAAGACCAGTCCGCCCTAAGTGGAGGGAGTGCATCCGGGAGGGCGCTGAGCACCTCGAGTTCTCGTCGCCAAGAGCACTGGAGTTCAGAAGAATGAGAGGGGATCTCATAGAAACGTTTAAAATTCTGACGGGTTTAGACAGGTTAAATGCAGGAACTATGTTCCCGATGTTGGGGAATTCCAGAACCAGGGGTCACAGTCTAAGGATAAGGGGTGAGCCATTTAGGACCGAGATGAGGAGAAACTTCTTCACCCAGAGAGTGGTGAACCTGTGGAATTCTCTACCACAGAAAGTTATTGAGGCCAATTCACGAAATATATTCAAAAAGGAGTTAGATGTCGTCCTTACTACTTACATAGAAACATAGAAACATAGAAAATAGGTGCAGGAGTAGGCCATTCGGCCCTTCTAGCCTGCACCGCCATTCAATGAGTTCATGGCTGAACATTCAACTTCAGTACCCCATTCCTGCTTTCTCGCCATACCCCTTGATCCCCCTAGCAGTAAGGACCTCATCTAACTCCTTTTTGAATATATTTAGTGAATTGGCCTCAACAACTTTCTGTGGTAGAGAATTCCACAGGTTCACCACTCTCTGGGTGAAGAAGTTCCTCCGCATCTCGGTCCTAAATGGCTTACCCCTTATCCTTAGACTGTGACCCCTGGTTCTGGACTTCCCCAACATTGGGAACATTCTTACTGCATCTAACCTGTCTAACCCCGTCAGAATTTTATATGTTTCTATGAGGTCCCCTCTCATTCTTCTGAACTCCAGTGAATACAAGCCCAGTTGATCCAGTCTTTCTTGATAGGTCAGTCCCGCCATCCCGGGAATCAGTCTGGTGAACCTTCGCTGCACTCCCTCAATAGCAAGAATGTCCTTCCTCAGGTTAGGAGACCAAAACTGTACACAATACTCCAGGTGTGGCCTCACCAATGCCCTGTACAACTGTAGCAACACCTCCCTGCCCCTGTACTCAAATCCCCTTGCTATGAAGGCCAACATGCCATTTGCTTTCTTAACCGCCTGCTGCACCTGCATGCCAACCTTCAATGACTGATGTACCATGACACCCAGGTCTCTTTGCACCTCCCCTTTTCCTAATCTGTCACCATTCAGATAATAGTCTGTCTCTCTGTTTTTACCACCAAAGTGGATAACCTCACATTTATCCACATTATACTTCATCTGCCATGCATTTGCCCACTCACCTAACCTATCCAAGTCGCTCTGCAGCCTCACAGCATCCTCCTCGCAGCTCACACTGCCACCCAACTTAGTGTCATCCGCAAATTTGGAGATACTACATTTAATCCCCTCATCTAAATCATTAATGTACAGTGTAAACAGCTGGGGCCCCAGCACAGAACCTTGCGGTACCCCACTAGTCACTGCCTGCCATTCTGAAAAGTACCCATTTACTCCTACTCTTTGCTTCCTGTCTGACAACCAGTTCTCAATCCATGTCAGTACACTACCCCCAATCCCATGTGCTCTAACTTTGCACATCAATCTCTTGTGTGGGACCTTGTCGAACGCCTTCTGAAAGTCCAAATATACCACATCAACTGGTTCTCCCTTATCCACTCTACTGGAAACATCCTCAAAAAATTCCAGAAGATTTGTCAAGCATGATTTCCCTTTCACAAATCCATGCTGACTTGGACCTATCATGTCACCTCTTTCCAAATGCACTGCTATGACATCCTTAATAATTGATTCCATCATTTTACCCACTACCGATGTCAGGCTGACCGGTCTATAATTCCCTGTTTTCTCTCTCCCTCCTTTTTTAAAAAGTGGGGTTACATTGGCTACCCTCCACTCCATAGGAACTGATCCAGAGTCAATGGAATGTTGGAAAATGACTGTCAACGCATAGGGGGGATCAAGGGGTATGGAGAGAAAGCAGGAAAGGGGTACTGAGGTGAATGATCAGCCATGAACTCATTGAATGGCGGTGCAGGCTCGAAGGGCTGAATGGCCTACTCCTGCACCTATTTTCTATGTTTCTATGTTTCATGCAGAGACCAAGCGCAGGCGGCGGAAGGAGTGTGCGGCAAACCAGTCCCACCCTCCCCCTGTCTGTCCCACCTGTGACAGGGACTGTGGTTCCCGTATTGGACTGTTCAGCCACCTAAGGACTCATTTTTCGAGTGGAAGCAAGTCTTCCTCGATTCCGAGGGACTGCCCATGATGACGATATGAAACAGGGGCAGGAGGAGACCATTCAGCCCCTCGAGCCTGCCCCGCCATTCAGTAAGATCACGGCTGATGTGACCTTGGACTCAGTTCCACTTCCCTGCCCGCTCCCCATAGCCCCTTAAGTACAAGTATTATTTAGTATCAATGGTAACCCTGGATGCGAGGCAGGGAGATAACGTGCTCGGAGGCAACGGGCTTCTCGTGTCATAATCGCTGTTAGTGGGAGCTTGCTGTGCACAAATCGGCTGCTGTGTTTCCAACATCATCGTCATAGGCAGTGCAGGCTCGAAGGGCCAAACGGCCTACCCCTGCTCCTATTTTCTATGGCCTGAAAGGCCGAAATTTCTGCCCCAATAATTTTATTCGGGTGCAGCTCCAAGATGCGCTCCCTGCCCCGTTGCCCAATGAGGCGCTGTGCAGGTATGAGGCTGGGCCAGGTGTCCATTTGACCAGGCAAGGTAGCAACGCTACACCTGCCCCCGGAGCTCTCCCCGATGTCCATCCTCTCACAACTCCCAACGGACTGCCGGTCACAAGCAGGAACCATGGTTTATTGCCTCCTTGCGAATCAGTGGGAGGGAGCTCATTGTAGCAACCTCAGCGCAATCGAAGCCAGGTACGGCTCACCTGTCTCGTCACCCCCTCAACCTGCTGTCTGCATCAGTCACAATCACTCTCGGAATTGCTTTCTCCCACGAGCTTGCTCCGTGAGCCGCTATTTATTTTTAAGAACAGCACGGGAGCTGTCAGAGATTTCAAGAGATGACGGGAGAAATCGTATAGGATACAGAAACAGGCCACCCAGCCCCGCCAGTCTCTGATCATCTTCATGTTCCACATGAAGTTAATGTGCAGGCATAGAAACATAGAAAAGAGGTGCAGGAGCAGGCCATTCGGCCCTTCGAGCCTGCTCCGCCATTCAATAAGATCATGGCTGATCATTCCCTCAGTACCCCTTTCCTGCTTTCTCTCCATACCCCTTGGTCCCTTTAGCCGTAAGGTCCATACCTAACTCCCTTTTGAATATATCCAATGAACTGGCCTCAACAACTCTCTGTGGGAGAGAATTCCACAGGTTCACCACTTTCTGGGTGAAGAAGTTTCTCCTCAACTTGGTCCTAAAAGGTTTACCCCTTATCCTTAGATTGTGACCCCCCTGGTTCTGGACTTCCCCAACATCGGGAACATTCTTCCTGCATCTAACCCTTTCCAGTCCTGTCAGAATTTTATATGTTTCTATAAGATCCCCTCTCACCCTTCTAAACTCCAGTGAATACAGGCCCAGTCGCTCCAGTCTCTCCTCATATGTC
Source organism: Pristiophorus japonicus (assembly GCF_044704955.1). Lineage (NCBI taxonomy): Eukaryota > Metazoa > Chordata > Chondrichthyes > Pristiophoridae > Pristiophorus > Pristiophorus japonicus. Next base: position 11,091,190 of record NC_092003.1, on the reverse strand, counting down.
AGTCCAGCCATCCCAGGAATCAGTCTGGTGAACCTTCGCTGCACTCCCTCAATAGCAAGAACGTCCTTCCTCAGATTAGGAGACCAAAACTGAACACAATACTCCAGGTGAGGCCTCACCAAGGCCCTGTACAATTGCAGTAAGACCTCCCTGCTCCTATACTCAAATCCCCTAGCTATGAAGGCCAACATGCCATTTGCCTTCTTCACCACCTGCTGTACCTGCATGGCAACTTTCAATGACTGATGTACCATGACAGCAAGTGATCAGGAAGGTCAATGGAATCTTGGCCTTTATTGCAAAGGGGATGGAGTATAAAAGCAGGGAAGTCTTGCTACAGTTACTCAGGGTATTGATGAAACATAGAAACTTAGAAACATAGAAAATAGGAGTAGTAGTCGGCCATTCGGCCCTTCGAGTCTGCATCGCCATTCAATATGATCATGGCTGATCCTCTATCTCAACACCATATTCCCGCTTTTCCCCCATACCCCTTGATGCCTTTTGTGTCAAGAGGCCACACCTGGAATACTGCGTGCAGTTTTGGTTTCCATATTTACGAAAGGAGACACTTGCTTTGGAGGCAGTTCAGAGAAGGTTCACTCGGTTGATTCCGGGGATGAGGGGGTTGACTTATGAGGAAAGGTTGAGGAGGTTGGGCCTCTACTCATTGGAATTCAGAAGAATGAGAGGTGATCTTATCGAAACGTATAAGATTATGAGGGGGGGCTCGACAAGGTGGATGCAGAGAGGATGTTTCCACTGATGGGGGAGACTAGAACTAGGGGGCATGGTCTTAGAATAAGGGGCCGCCCATTTAAAACTGAGATGAGGAGGAATTTCTTCTCTCAGAGGGTTGTAAATCTGTGGAATTCGCTGCCTGAGAGAGCTGTGGAAGCTGGGTCATTGAATAAATTTAAGACAGAGATGGACAGTTTCTTAACCGATAGGGAATAAGGGGAGCGGGCGGGGAAGTGGAGCTGAGTCCATGATCGGATTAAACGGGAAAAGCGGGAATATGGTGTTGAGATAGAGGATCAGCCATGATCATATTGAATGGCGATGCAGACTCGAAGGGCCGTATGGCCGACTCCTGCTCCTATTTCTGATGTTCTTATGTATTCCCAGGTGTCCCGGGTTACCAGCTGATAAATGGGATTAGACTGGGTAACCTCCTGTTGGCTGGCACAGGGAGTCAACCGCTCCAGCTGCCAAATTTTCGCCTGGCCCAAAGACCAGCCCATGAGGCGGGAGAGCCCCCACCCATCCAAACCAAAGGGTAACAATGACGAACGATGGGGCAGGACTCCGTCCCACCAACGGTTAAATTCAGACTGCTTACTAGTGGGAATGCGACGCTGTATCAGACAGGACAAACTGCAGCCTCAAATTAAACCCTGGGCTCACAGGCAAGAGAGGCAGGCCATTAGGAAGGGATCCTGTTTCTCGGTAATTACAGTTCTCCTTATCAGCCGGAGCAATGAGAGAAGCGGTGCACCAGAGGGAGGCAGTGCGAGGGGGGGGGGGCGCGAGGGAGGGCCATCACGAGTTGACCTTCACGTTACAATGACTGCCTCAGGCACATCTACCTCCTCCACACCACATCGCTCAGAGCCCAGAGCCCAAGCAGAGGTCGCTTTGTGTACAAACGCAGGCACTGTGTGCTTTTAAGGATGTTCGCAAATATTCATCGTTGTCGCTTGGATCACAAGAACAAAAGAACACCAGAAATAGGAGCAGGAGTCGGCCATACGGCCCCTCGAGCCTGCTCCGCCATTCAATCAGATAACGGCTGATCCGATCATGGACTCAGCTCTACTTCCCCGCCCGCGCCCCATAACCCTCGACTCCCTTATCGGTTAAGAATCTGTCTTAAATTTATTCAATGTCCCAGCCTCCACAGCTCTCTGAGGCAGCAAATTCCACAGATTTACAACTCTCTGAGAGAAGAAATTCCTCCTCATCTCAGTTTTAAATGGGCTGCCCCTTATTCTAAGATCGTGCCCCCTAGTTCTAGTCTCCCCCATCAGTGGAAACATCCTCTCTGCATCCACCTTGTCGAGCCCTCCTCAGAATCTTATACTTTTGATAAGGTCACCTCTCATTCTTCTGAATTCCAATGAGTAGAGGCCCAACCTGCTCAACCTTTCCTCATATGTCAACCCCCTCATCCCCGGAATCAACCGAGTGAACCTTCTCTGAACTGCCTCCAAAGCAAGTATAGCCTTTCGTAAATGTGGAAACCAAAACTGCACGCAGTATTCCAGGTGTGGCCTCACCAATACCCTGTATAACTGTAGCAAGACTTCCCTGCTTTTATACTCCATCCCCTTTGCAATAAAGGCCACGATCCCATTATCGAGCGTGACTTGCTTCCACGCCAGAAAAGGGAGGAGTTCACAGGTGTTTCAATGAAGGACCCGATATTCCGGATCCCGAACTACATCCTGAAGGGTGGAAGATGCCTGTGGGTGGGTTTTTTTAACGTGGGATTGGCCGTTGCACACCAGCCACCACACGGGGCTTGACAGAGCGAGGTCTGGGTCCAGTGGCAAGGGTTAACCAGGACGACTGGAGACCAGCTCTGTTGCACGGACCCAGTGCGCGCACATATCGCACAGTGTGGGCTGGGCCCGTGCTGCCCCTGGGCCCTCGCCTCTCCTGGGCCCCGGTCACTTCTCTCTACGGACTCTCGCCGCTCCTTCGTCCCGACCCTCGCCCCCTCCTGCTGTGCCTGCCCGCCCTGCAATCACCGACCTGGCTTCGCAGCACGCGCTGCTCCCTGCAGTGGTATACCGCCGCACGCTGCTCCCTCCAATGGCCCCCGGCCTGCTGATGGTCTCACAGGCCGGGGGCTGCACCGATGTTCCGACCAAGTGTGCAACGATTGATTGGTCAGCTCTTTGACCGGCCCGGACGAATTTCCGGGCGGGAGGCGCGAGCATTTTCAAAGGCGCTAAAATTGCCGCTCCGCCTGGGGTTCACGGGCCCGAGACGCAGACCCGGTTTCTCCACGATGTTGCTTTAAGGGATGCGAGTAAAGGTCACCAAGGGGCCTGTTGCGCACGCCACAATTAGCAAGGCGGAGGCGAGGCAGCGCACTTCCCACGGCAAGCTGATGAATAATTTAAGAGGAAGAGGGAGATACGATAGTCCCTCCCTACAGGGACAGCCATCGGTTGAAGAGCAGAGACAAGTCGGTGCCCATTACAGTGACGTCAATCAATCTAAGGGGGTCGGCAGAAAACTGGGTTGTGGAGGGAGACAAACTTAGTCATATCTTTACTGACTGTTACTGTGTCTCTCTCTCTGCCCCTTTATTCGTCTCGGCCTTGACACGTACTCCGACCGCTATCTTTTCGGACGAGACGGCAAACCGAGGCCCCGTCTGCCCCCTCAAGCGCACGTAAAAGGCCCCATGGGCACTATTTCGAAGAAGAGCAGGGGGAGTTCTCCCCGGCGTCCTGGGGCCGATATTTAACCCTCAATCCAACATCACAAAAACAGATGATCTGGGTCGTTGTCACGTTGCTGTGTGCGGCAAATGAGGGTAGGGGGCCCTGAAGAGCCGAGGGGCCCAGGGGCAGCACGGGCCCAGCCCCACACCGTGCGATATGTGAGCGCGCACAGGGTCCGTGCAGCAGAGCTGGTCTCCAGTCGTCCTGGTTAACCCTTGCCACTGGACCCAGACCTCGCTCTGTCAAGCCCCGTGTGGTGGCTGGTGTGCAACGGCCAACCCCGCGTTAAAAAAACCCACCCACAGGCGTCTTCCACCTCTTCAATTCAAGTTCAGGACCTGGAACATCGGGTCCTTCATTGAAACACCTGCGATCTCTCGTGGCAGCAAGTCATCCTCGTTTGAGGGACTGCCTATGATGATGCTGCTGTTTGCGGGAGCTTGCTGTGCGCAAATTGGCTGCTTGCCACATTACAACAGTGACTGCACTCCAAAAAGTGCTTCGTTGGCTGTAAAGCGCTTTGAAAGGTCCAGTGATCGTGAAAGGCGCTATATAAATGCAAGTCTTTCTTTCCCCTTGAATGCATCGATACTATTCACCTCAACCCCTCCCTGTGGCAGCGAGTTCCACATTCCCACCCCTCTCTGGGTAAAGAAGTTTCTCCTGAATTCCCCATTGGGTTTCTGGGTGACAATCTTATATTGATGGCCTCTAGTTATGCTCTTCCCCACAAGTGGAAATATTTCACTACATCTACCCTATCTTGCAGAAACCGGTTGTTTTCGGTTCCGAAAACTTGTTACGTTCAACAACAACAACTTAAATATATATGGCGCCTTTAACCTAGCATAATGTCCCAAGGTGTTCCACAAGTGCGATATCAATAAAAACATTTTTGACCCCGAGCAACAGAAGGAGATATTAGAACAGGTGATCAAAAGCTTGGTCAAAAAGGTCAGTTCTAAGGAGCTTCTTAAAGGAGGAGAGAGAGGCGGAGAGGTTTAGGCAGGGAATTCGAGCTTTGGGGCCCAGACAGCTGAAGGCACGGCCACCGATGGTGGAGCGATTATAATCAGGGATGCACAAGGGGCCAGAATTGGAGGTGCGCAGAGATCTCGGGGGGCTGTGGGGCTGAAGGTGATTACAGAGATAGGGAGGGGGCGAGGGCCATGGAGGGATTTGTCAACAAGGATGGAGAATTGTAAAATGCTGGACCAGGGAGTCAATGTAGGTCAGTGAGCACAGGGGGTGATGGGTGAGCGGGAATCGGTGCGAGTTAGGACACGGGGCACCGAGCACAGGGGGTGATGGGTGAGCGGGACTCGGTGCGAGTTAGGACACAGTGGGCAGCGAGCACCAGGGGTGATGGGTGAGCGGGAATCGGTGCGAGTTAGGACACGGGGGCAGCGAGCACAGGGGGTGATGGGTGAGCGGGACTGGGTGCGAGTTCGGACACGGGGGCAGCGAGCACAGGGGGTGATGGGTGAGCGGGACTTGGTGCGAGTTAGGACACGGGGCAGCGAGCACAGGGGGTGATGGGTGAGCGGGACTCGGTGCAAGTTGGGACACGGGGGCAGCGAGCACAGGGGGTGATGGGTGAGCGGGACTCGGTGCGAGTTAGGACACGGGGGCAGCGAGCACAGGGAGTGATGGGTGAGCGGGACTCGGTGCGAGTTAGGACACGGGGCAGCGAGCACAGGGGGTGATGGGTGAGCGGGACATGGTGCGAGTTAGGACACGGGGGCAGCGAGCACAGGGGGTGATGGGTGAGCGGGACTCGGTGCGAGTTAGGACACGGGGGCAGCGAGCACAGGGGGTGATGGGTGAACGGGAATCGGTGCGAGTTAGGACACGGGGCAGCGAGCACAGGGGGTGATGGGTGAGCGGGACTCGGTGCGAGTTGGGACACAGGGACAGCGAGCACAGGGGGTGATGGGTGAGCGGGACTCGGTGCAAGTTGGGACACGGGGAAGCCGAGTTTTGGATGAGCTGAAGTTCACGGAGTGCAGGAGGCCGGTCAGGAGAGAGTTGGAAAAGTCGAGTCGGGAGGTGACAAATGTTCGAGTCAAACCGATGTGAGAATCGAGCAGCTTCTTTATATTCCGCGTTATCGTTGGCTCCTTTAGCTCTTGTGTTTACCGTTGCTGTTAATTTGCTTTACCCATGGTATTATCCCACTTCATCCAACCATCAACTACAATGATGAAGCAAAATAAGAGAAAGCAAGACAGATTTTTCCTCCTGATTGTCAGATCCAATTAGCACTGAACATTGTTGCTTCGAGAGTCTTGTATCAGTTTTATAATGAGCCCGGGGCTGCCTATTGCTACTAAGTACTGTTTGTTTCTCTGTCTCCTCATCCTGGTCACAGCTCTGACTTAAGAACGTGGCAACAGGAGGACCCCTCGAGCCTGCTCCGCCATTCAATAAGATCATGGCTGATCTGATCATGGGCTCAGCTCCACTTCCCCGCCCGCTCCCCATAACCCTTCACTCCCTTATCGTTCAAAAATCTGTCTATCTCCGCCTTAAATATATTCAATGTCCCACAGCTTTCTGGGGCAGAGAATTCCACAAATTCACAACCCTCTGAGAGAAGAAATTCCTCCTCATCTCAGTTTTAAATGGGCAGCCCCTTATTCTAAGACTATGTCCCCTAGTTTTAGTTTCCCCCATGAGGGGAAACATCCTCTCTGCATCCACCTTGCCGAGCCCCCTCATTATCTTACACGTTTCATAGAAACATAGAAACATAGAAAATAGGTGCAGGAGTAGGCCATTCGGCCCTTCGAGCCTGCACCGCCATTCAATGAGTTCATGGCTGAACATTCAACTTCAGTACCCCATTCCTGCTTTCTCGCCATACCCCTTGATCCCCCGAGTAGTAAGGACCTCATCTAACTCCTTTTTGAATATATTTAGTGAATTGGCCTCAACAACTTTCTGTGGTAGAGAATTCCACAAGTTCACCACTCTCTGGGTGAAGAAGTTCCTCCTCATCTCGGTCCTAAATGGCTTACCCCTTATCCTTAGACTGTGACCTCTGGTTCTGGACTTAGAAACATAGAAACATAGAAAATAGGTGCAGGAGCAGGCCATTCAGCCCTTCTAGCCTGCACCGCCATTCAATGAGTTCATGGCTGAACATGAAACTTCAGTACCCCCTTCCTGCTTTCTCGCCATAACCCTTGATCCCCCGAGTAGTAAGGACTTCATCTAACTCCCTTTTGAATATATTTAGTGAATTGGCCTCAACTACTTTCTGTGGTAGAGAATTCCACAGGTTCACCACTCTCTGGGTGAAGAAGTTTCTCCTCATCTCGGTCCTAAATGGCTTACCCCTTATCCTCAGACTGTGACCCCTGGTTCTGGACTTCCCCAACATTGGGAACATTCTTCCTGCATCTAACCTGTCTAACCCCGTCAGAATTTTAAATATTTCTATGAGGTCCCCTCTCATTCTTCTGAACTCCAGTGAATACAAGCCCAGTTGATCCAATCTTTCTTGATAGGTCAGTCCCGCCATCCCGGGAATCAGTCTGGTGAACCTTCGCTGCACTCCCTCAATAGCAAGAATGTCCTTCCTCAAGTTAGGAGACCAAAACTGTACACAATACTCCAGGTGTGGCCTCACCAATGCCCTGTACAACTGTAGCAACACCTCCCTGCCCCTGTACTCAAATCCCCTCGCTATGAAGGCCAACATGCCATTTGCTTTCTTAACCGCCTGCTGCACCTGCATACCAACCTTCAATGAATTTCGATAAGATCACCTCTCATTCTTCTGAACTCCAATGAGTGGAGGCCCAACCTACTCAACCTCTTAATCTCTGTCTTCAATCTCTCCTCACGAGCCCATAGAGATAAATTATTTTTCTTACCTCATACCACAGCTCGTTTCTCTTACATTTTAAACCAGTGTCCTTCCATATTCTCTATTCTAGCGTAGCAATCAGAACTGTGTCAAATACTCCAAGTACGATCCGACAGGGTAGATGCAGGGAGGGTGTTTCCCCCTCGGGCTGGAGAGCCTAGAACCAGGGGTCACACAGTCACAGGATAAGGGGTCAGCCACTTAAAACGTAAGAACATAGGGAATAGGAGCAGGAGTCGGCCATTCGGCCCCTCGAGCCTGCTCCGCCATTCAATGAGATCACGGCTGATCTTAGACCTCAACTCCACTTTCCCTCTCGATCCCTCGATTCCCTTAATATCCAAAAATCTACCGATCCCAGCCTTGAATATACTCAACGACTGAGCCTCCACAGCCCTCTGGGGCAGAGAATTCCAAAGATTCACCACCCTCTGAGTGAAGAAATTCCTGCTCATCTCAGTCCTCAATGGCCGACCCCTTTATCCTGAGACTGTGTGACCCCTGGTTCTGGACTCCCCAGCCCCGGGGGGGGGAAACACCCTCCCTGCATCTACCCCTGTCAATCTCCCTCCCCACCCCTCCCCACTTAGATTCCTATCTTTCAATGAAATTGCCTCTCATTCCGCTAAACTGCGGAGAGTGCAGGCCCATTCTTCTCAATCTCTCCTCGAAGGACAATCCTTCTCGCCCCAGGAATCAATCCTGGCAAATTGCTGGCGAGTCGATGGAGCTCTAACTCTGCATCTAATGACACTATAATGTTCTCGACTGTGACTGAAATAGAAACGTGTCCCATTCTTCAGCGCTAACCTTCCTCGCCTTAATGAGCACAGATTTCACAAATCAAACGGTAACCAATACCTCAACCGTTTGCTTGCATCACCCCTCGAAATAACATTTTCTAACACGCTCCTCTCCCTGTGCTAGTCAGACCCTGTACTTGGATGCACCCAACTCATGAGCGTCGAGTGCAACAATTTCGGACCATAACCTCTTCCCTTATTTTGCTCACTCTCTCCCTTTATTAACCCCACTCCCCCGATCTCATGCATTTTCTTTCTCTCTTTGTCTCCAATGGCAGCTGGTAATTATCCTGCCATTCACACCCTATTGGGGCCTGGTGCAGGAGGGTGAGGGCAGCGAAGAGGGCGACTGGATTGGCCGTCATCGTAACCCAGGCCGCTGATTGGAGCGTGGGGCAGGTTACAGCAGGAGCGGCGAGGTCGGGGGCCAAAGGAGCGGCGCGAGATTGTAGGGGGACGTGATCGGGGGCCCAGGAGAAGCGCGAGTCCGGGGGCCCGGAAGAGCCGAGGGCCCAGGGGCAGCACGGGCCCCAGCCCCACACTGTGTGCGATATGTGCGCGCACTGGGTCCGTGCAGCAGAGCTGGTCTCCAGTCGTCCTGGTTAACCCTTGCCACTGGACCAAGACCTCGCTCTGTCAAGCCCCGTGTGGTGGCTGGTGTGCAACGGCCAACCCCACGTTAAAAAAACCCACCCACAGGCATCTTCCACCCTTCAGGATGTAGTTCGGGATCCGGAATATTAGGTCCTTCATTGAAACGCCTGGGAACTCATTGAACTCATCCCTTTCTGGCGTGGAAGCAAGTCATCCTCGATTCGCGGGATCGCTTGAGAAGAAGACACTCTACTTTTTCTAACTTCTGCCATTACCTTCTCAATTCGGCACACCTTCCCTTTTGTCTCTCGAATCTCTCCTGCCTTCCACCCTATCATAGACCTTCCCTTTTGTTCTTCCCTCCCCTCCCCCCTTTCAGTGCTCGTTAAGAATTTGTTCTTGTCGAACACTCTCCAGTTCTGACGAAAAGTCGTTGACCCGAAACGTTAACTCTGCTGCCTTGACCCCTGCTGAGATTTCCAGAGTTTTACTGTTTTTATTTCATTTACGCTTCAATTATTGTGGCAGGTCTCCGCTCCCTTGGCGTGCAGGGACATTCTGGGCCACCGCACTGCTGGAAGGACCCCAAGGCTCTGGAGCGAGCACAGAGAGATTTGCCAGAATGGTTCCAGGGGATGAGGGACTACGGTCGCGTGGGCAGACTGGAGAAGCTGGGGTTGTTCAACACTAAAAACAGACGATCTGGGTCATTATCACATTGCTGTTTGTGGGAGCTTGCTGTGCGCAAATTGGCTGCCGCGTTGCCCACATTACAACAGTGACATAGACACATAGAAAATAGGAGCAGGAGTAGGCCATTCGGCCCTTCGAGTCTGCACCGCCATTCAATATGATCATGGCTGATCCTCTATCTCAACACCATATTCCCGTTTTTCCCCATACCCCTTGATGTCTTTTGTTTCTGGAAATCTATCTATCTCCCTCTTAAATATATTCAGTGACTTGGCCTCCACAGCCTTCTGTGGTAGAGGATTCCACAGGTTCACCACCCTCCGAGTGAAACCATTTCTCCTCATCTCGGTCCTAAATTTCCTACCCCGTACCCTGAGACTGTGACCCCTTGTTCTAGACGTCCCAGCCAGGGGAAACATCCTCCCTGCATCCAGTCTGTCCAACCCAGTCAGAATTTTATACGTTTCAATGAGATCCTCTCTCATTCTTCTAAACTCTAGTGAATACAGGCCTAGTCGACCCAATCTCTCCTCATACAACAGTCCTGCCATCCCAGGAATCAGTCTGGTGAACCTTCGCTGCACTCCCTCTATGGCAAGTATATCCTTCCTTAGGTAAGGAGACCAAAACTGCACACAATACTCCAGGTGTGGTCTCACCAAGACCCTGTATAACTGCAGTAAGACATCCTTGCTCCTGTACTCAAATCCTCTTGCAATGAAGGCCAATATACCATTTGCCTTCCTAACTGCTTGCTGCACCGGCATGTTTGCTTTCACTGACTGGCGTACAATGACTACATTTCCCAAAGTACTTCATTGGCTGCAAGGCGCTTTGAGATGTCCGGTGGTGTCGTCCCTGGAATTTAGAAGGTTCAGGGGTGATTTGATGGAAGTTTCCAAGATATTAAAGGGAAATGATAGAGGGAGATAGTATTTCTGCAGAGGCGTTGAGCGATTTGACCCGCGTCATCAAAAAGGGTTTGAAAGCCAACCGCGCGGCAGGCCAAACATTCGACGGAGTGGTTCGAACCACTCTCCGCACGGACCGTTCGACATCGCGCTCGCTCACGGGGGGGAGGCACCCGCTGAGCTTATGATTGGATGGAATCTTCGCTGGCTACAGGACATTCTCAAACCCCCCCAGCCAAACCTAGCGTGACGATAACCACACTCGCATCCCAGATTTCGGAACGCCAACGAAAAGCGAAGTGGTACACTGACCACAAAGCGACGAGCTCAAAAGCCCCGACTGAAGAACGGCGATTGGGTCAGGGTGAAGCGGCCAAACCCGGAGTCATAAGCTCGCATCTTCACTTCCGATTCCACAACAGATCGGGCAAAGGTTCAGCCCTCACACCGACGAGCTCGCTGATGGAACGCGACGGAACGTGATGGAACGCTCGTAGACAGGCCAACAGACCGGCACGATGGGTCAGAGGCACTGTTCTGTTTCCCAACCGAAAACCTCGATCAAACACCGCAAGCTCCTCGCCAGTCTCAGCGCATCAGAACACGGCGTGGCTATCTCAGGGACTTTGTCTGTTCACAGACTGTGGCTTTAAAAAGCGGGCGATATATATTGTGTTCACAGTTCATTTGTTTGTTGCAGCTCACTGGCCGGGCATCAGGACCCTGCGGGAACCTTTTTTGGGTTGTATAAAAGTACAGTTAAATTAAGATACTTTTCTCCTGGCTCAGTTTGTCAGTTATTTAAACACACACAACATGCGGCACAGTCATTAGCACAACATACCGGCACGGAGGAGTTACTGAACACGACCGAGCGAAAGATCAGAACCAACAGCATCACAAACATAGTCATTAGCGAAAGACGGTTCAGGGAAAATGTTCAGCTGAATTTTGTATTTCAAAGAAAAAAAGAGAGACAATGCATCTCATTACCGCAGGATGTCACAAAGCACCTTACAGCCACTGAATTACTTTCTGGGGTGTAGTCACTGTTGTAACTTGGGAAATGCAGCAGCCA